>NC_058194.1:25260551-25563582 GCF_907165205.1 Coccinella septempunctata
GCCTAACAGGGTAAAAGTTTCGACCGTTTGAAGTTGCGATTGAAGGTTACGAACGTCTATACAAAGGAGTCAGGTAGTTTCACCCTGCTCTTGGATAAATAAATAATTGCTTTAGCATTTTTACGTGCTGAATTGTTTTGCTGGAAAATTCTCATTGGTGTTCTCTTCCATCATCCCAAACACGAGGAAAAGAAATAAAAAATCATAAAAGCAATTGGTGTTAAAAACACAAAATAACAAATAACAAATAATTCTTGTATGAATCTCCACTTCATGCTTTTTCAGAACCTTCAAACTTTAAGGCAAATCCATTTTATTTTGTATGATGAATGGAATAATGGAAACCAGAGCAGTTTCAATAAAACCGCCTCATTGTTACTTCCTAGTTTGTGTTTGAAACATTTCGTAATTACCTTTTCACCAGTAGACGTTATTAGAACTGAAGGACTATCTTTATTTCCATCTTTACTGTGGCACTCCATTATTTAATTTGATTTCACGGCGAAAGTGGTAATCATTATTAGATATTTTGATAGTTCCAACTCATTATTAGTTTTGAAATTAATTTCTCGCCTATTGTAGTGATTTAGAACTTTTCTCAAGCCAGTCTTAGCGATTTCGTGGAACTTGTATAAGATAACACAGAACAATGGCATCGAACAAAGAGGTCACTATGCAATAAGCTCACAGAATCCACCACGTCTTTATGTCTGTGAATTTAATGAACTTTACTTACTTACCCATAGAGTACCTAAACCTTGTAACATCGAATTTTTGAAATATACGATGAATTCTTTCATAAATTTGTTGTAAAACTGATGTTTGTATTGTGAACCATTCTCGAGTTATATTCAATAGGTTTAGGAAAATGTTTGTTTTGTCACAGCGAGTTGAATACGAAATTTTCAGGATCTAAATGGTGGATGGACCGTGTAACAAACTCTTCATTTAGAAACATTTGAAAAATTCATTTTGCAAGAAAATGGTGTATAAGTTTTTAACCGTACTAATTTTGGTGTTTCCCGAAGCACCTGTTTAGAATTTTCATTGTAACAGTGAGATAGAATGATTTTTGCTAAAGCAATAAATAAATAAAAGACACCTCACGTATCGCACCTTGTAGGAGCTGTAGCACATTCTTCGAAAAAATCAATTGAGTTTGCCTGAATATTCTTGATATTACAATACGCAAGTGAGTTATTGACCATTAATTATGGTACATCCTCTATGTCAATGAAATGTGTACTTCAATGCTTTCAAATGTCTTCGAAAGTTTTTTATTACAATACAATGAATAAATTTGGTGTTTTGCTTTTTTCATCGCTTTGTTGAATTCATTTGTTGATTCTAAGTAGGCGTATTTCAAATCTAAAATGCGATTTATGAGAATTTGCCGTTGGAAAAGACAACATGTTAATCATCGTTTCAAAGACTGTTTACGTTTTTTTTGGAGAAAGGAATGTTTGGCTATAAAAATATTAGCTTTGTTCTTGCATTCGTCGAAATGCCAGTTGTTGTCATGGTCAAGCTGAGTCAACGATGTGTACTTTCGTTTGTGTTATACATATTTCCGAAGCTTATGAAACCGAATGATTACTTTATCCTGGGAAATGGTAGTAGTCTAGCGATAATGCTTCCATACATCATTTATTGTTGTTACCCTGTGAAAAAATTGTTCAGCTTGGATGAATTTTGTATTTTTTTAATATACTAACATACAGCGTCACTAAGAAAATGACCAATTATTGGCAGATGGCGTTAACGTATTCTGCATCTGCCCATTACCCACTTTTCCTAATTATTTAGGGAAATAAGCCTTTCATCTCGGAGGATTGTTGTTGGTTTGGTACATGATTTTTTTGTCACAATTCATTTCCAGAATTATAAACAACCTCTTGGGTATGCCTACGTGAAGATTTGTTGAACCACTTAAAAGTTGATCTATTCAATTCTTGAACCCTGTATCGTGATACAGGGGTGTCAGTCTCCAACAACTCAACAGGACTTACCGAAATTGATATAATGTTCGAAACAATGATTCTCCCAACATCTCCATTGTGAATCACAAAGGAAATAATTCGAAAGCTCAATCCTCGACTTCGTTATCTACCAAAGAGCCAATATTATGTGTGATTCGATAAGTATATCACGAGAATCACAGGAAGGCAAATGAAGTGTGCATCATGTTTTATTTATAAGCTTCGTTTGGTGAGATCGTGCTAACAAAGGAATTGGAAGAATGCTTACATCAACTCTTGGACGTCTCGTTCCTTATTTTATTATTTGTTTTGCCAGCAATACTCGTTGTTCTTCGGTGATAAATAATTTTGAATAGTGCTGGACAGTCAAAGTCAATTATAACTTCACATTCGTTTTATTCCTTTTATCGTGATGGTTGAGTAGAGATAGAAATGTCCTTCTACTGGAAAGAACTGTACCTACTTCTCACAACTAACGAGCGTAGAAATAAAACAAAGGATCCTTATTTCTAAAATTTCACGCTTTCATGGTTTTCAAAGCATAATATTCTATACTGAGCACCCAGCTTAATTAATTATCATCATACCGAAGCTAGTGGGGTTTGCTTTTTTACAAAATACTAACCAGTTAATATTTTGGCAAACCTCTCTAACTTATGCCGACAATTAAGCGATTTTCAAGGTACACTCTGAATATCGAAGTTCAGAAGCAAAATATTCTGGTCGAGGAAATGCAATGTACATACATTAACTTCTAGCATATAATCGCAACTTTGCAGCCGTTATGTAAATATGTTAATCTTTTAGCACGCACAGTATTCGAAAGAGACTGCATTAGAACTTTGCTGGTAAAGTAACCCAAGTCTTGTTTCAGAAAGTGAAAGTAGATCTTTGGAACAGTAATATTAAAAGGTATATCATGACTTCGTGAGACGGGTTTGGAACAAGGAAGTTAATATTATTTTAATTGAAAAGTTCGAATGTTTGGTATTTACTTGACGTTGCTGATTTTGAAAGAAAAAATCTGTCGAGGTAACCTTCTAGACTTTTAGTCTTCCTTGGTGGTTTTAGGTCCCGAAAAAAAATTGAAACAAATGTTCCAATATTACGCTGATTAAAATGAAGGAATGTGTGTACCTATGGTTCGATGATAATGTATATTCACATTCCAATTTTATATATTTATTCAATTAATAATACGCAAACGATCGGAGAGCTCGTGTTTTACAACTTGCATCTGCATTTTGTATCTGAAGCGTAATTGGAAAATGTTTTTTCCGCAAATATTCGTCATAACGTGGTCAAGACTATCAGCTTGTCTTTGGTAACTTGGTTATGTTTCATAATAAACAATCTGCTCTGGGCAGGAAGTGTTTAAAGCGTTAATTTCATTTGGAAAAATAAAACATTTTACTAGGAGCGATTCTATTATTCACGACATAGCTATAGGTACTCTATCTACTCGTATTTGATTCAATCAAAAAAGTAAGTAAGCATGTCTGCATATCCCTCAACAAATAGGTACTCCTTCAGAAATTATCACCAGAATCGTTATAATTTTCCAATCCATCATTGATCTACTTTTTGAGATCTACACCCCTACTCTGTATGTTGTTCTTATGATAAAATCTTTCCACTTATGTAATAGCGTGATGTTTCTTTTGATTTTTCACAAATATTTAGTTCTTGAATTTTTATTGTTCATTGTTATTCTTGATTTTAGATCGCTTCAATTTTTTTTTCTTATATTGGACTCGAAACCGATTTTGGAAAGAATAACATTCAATTGTTTGAGTGGCTGCTGTATATACTTTCAAGATTAATATTTCAAATATTTTTTAGCTGTATTCATAGTGAAATAATGTTTATTCAGAATTCTGATCTACCACCAATTGCTCTGTTCGATGCGGTTTAATAGAAATACTGTCCTGGCTGATGGCCAATCGAATTACACCGTACTATTTTTGGTTCGGAAACTAATCATATTTGTTTCTATTACGAGAATGACCTGCGATAAGATAATGCGAAATTTGGATTGTTTATGTACGATGATATTGTAAAAATGTATTCCGGTGAGGTCATAACGATTTTCGTATATACTTCCGCGTTATCTTCAAGTTCAATTTAGTTAAATAGGGAAGATAAATGATTGTAAATTGTTTTGGCAAGGGACCTTGAAAAGTAATAAATAATTTGAATATTGTATTACTCTATGGTGCTCCATCTTGAGTCAATTTTTGCAATTAAGTTGGTACTTGAAGAGTACTAAGAAAAAAAAAATCACATTGTTTTTATGATTTGAGAACATCCAGAGTTGGGGTATACTGAATATTATCCGTCTCCTGATAACTGGAGGTGCTTATCAGTCAAGTTATCATAATTTGGATACTTGTGTGAATCTTGGATTACCACCCTATTGTAGAGGTATCAGTTTTCACTATTTTCCACGAAGAAATGGGTATTGCATAATGACATATGTCGTTGTCCTCATACAATGGTAAGGTTTTTGTACAAATCAACTGCCAACAGAGCCATTTTGCGACTTCCTAGCCAGCCATGAAGCTTGCTATCTGTGGAAAGGTCAAAGAGAAGCCCAGTCATTCATCTTGGTGTTGGACCAAAAAGGTTCCCTAGTTTGTCAATTAGAACTGAGGAAACTGACAGGCATCCTCACTGGTCACTTGTCTGTGAATTATCAGTTGCAGAACATTGGAAAGTTTCCTTTGGATAACTGTCACTTTTATGTCAAGAAGCCATGCACTGAGACTGCTGAACACCTGCTTTGGGATTGTGAGTCTTTTTATCGAAAAAGGTTCTTCAAGCCAGAACAAGTGTTGGATGTAGTTTATTGAGACTTTGCTGCCTGACTGGTACACAGGGCACTATAGATCTTGAGATCGAGGTGTGTGCATAGCCTTATCACCCTTTCTATAATCCAAGAAGATGCATGAACCACCTTGGCTGAAGCATCTGATCCTTCCTTTTAAGGTCAAATTGAGCTTTTCGATGTTTTTAAAGGATCTTTCATATGGATCAGGAAGATGGTGGGTACCAAAACGCAGCCTTGGGGAACCCCAGCATTCGCACTGATTTGTTTCAGGGGAGAAAAGTTGAAAGTGCTCCTTGGCTGCTTGCATTTTGCCTTGGATTGGATACTTTCATACTCGACTCTGAGCAACTCCGATAGCATTAGTACCTAGTGTTTCTGTTGAAAGAAGTTTAACAAGAGAGGGTAGTGCCCTAGTAGCCATCCTGTTGCCGCCACTGGAATAAATAGACTACAATCTCTCGGTTTGTTTTCCAGCAGAACGAAGACGATTATTGTTATAATTAGATATGACATTCGCCTTACAGTTTCTTTCTCTAGCCTCCATGACGAATCTGGAGTAAATCCATCTGACATTGAGCAAGAGCCGTTAGTTGCCCGAAGGAACGGTATCTCACAGCTTGTATGACGTACGGAACGGTCTAGAGACCAACCATCACTAATGAATGATTCAGTTTCGGCAAACAGAACGATAGCGGTCGGGACCTTACAACTGTTTCAATTGTAAAATTTTAATTAGTCAAATTGAATCGTAATTTGTCTTCGTTATTTCCTCGTTACGCAGGCGGTGAACCATAGTCGCGAGCACGTATTGTTTTCCACTTTATGCTAATTGTTTACTGTGTAGTGAATGGCAGGGATTAATGGGTTATACAGTGTGTACCTCTCAACCGGAAATATACCCGCAAAGTCGATTTGGAAAATGAAAATTCGATTTTTCACCAACATTCAATTCTCTATTTGCCCATTGTTCTAAACCATGTGATCTATCTAAGTTGAGAAATTTCAATTAATTTTGGCTTTGTTAAAATCGCTTGTAACAAAGATATATGTGAAAATACCAATTAACATGAATACTTTTTGTATCGTTCGACGAAATAACAAACCTGTTATGAATTTACGAATTGTGCAATGTTTTTTTATCGGTTCATCAATGCAGAATTCATATTTCAGGATGTTTTCATCGATATTATGTATTTATGTTTACCAATTTTCGATTTCTTCATCTTTTGTTATTGAATTCACTGAGTAGAGGTCATTTTTCAAGGTTAGTTCTGAATATCCCAAGTATTTTCATTGAGAATTAATGGATCGTGAAATAATCGAATTGAAGTGATGAAAACCCACAATAATTATGAGGAAATTATATATTATTGCAAAATGAATGGTTGTAAGTGTTAAATATCTGCATTTACTTTCTGCTACCTCATTATACTAGGTATAGGACTGTAGGGAAATTGTTCTTTTTGCTTTTTCGAATTGAAAAACAATCTACGTTGATCATTTTCGATTGACTCATATTAGCGAGAGCCACTCAGGTTGTTCTTGGTCAATGTTTTCGACACCAGTATTATTGTTTACAGAGGAAGTTTCATAATAATGAAAGCATCGTGTGTATTGCTAGAAACCTGAGGGAAATAGATATGTCAAGTTCAAGACTAGTTCATCATACTATTATTTACGTATCATAATCAGTGTTTTCAAACAAATTTGCAAGTTTCCATTGAAATTAGGCTTATTTATTTCTATTAAACATCAGGAAGTAACTCTTTGTGAGGGTTACTGAGATAAGAATAGATACGGATTTTCACAATGTCCAGATAATATTTGAATGGCTCTAGGCCATATAGGCGATAGAAGCATGAAGATAGTTCGAAATTGTTCAATAACCTTCATATAGTTGGTGATGAACTGAGGTTTTTATATCTTGTCATAAATGTACAACTGTTCAGTGAGCGAAGGAAAAGGTAATAATACCTACATTGTTTCGGCAATATTTGCATTTGGCAGTAAAAATTATATTATACCTATTTCGAATATAATTGCCTCGAAAAACTATGAAAAGCGTTATTCATTGTAAAATTTGAATCATCAATTGCAATTGTCATATGGCTTGTTGAAAAAAACACCCTACCATTCACTTGATATTTTTGGTTTCAAGACCAACACTTTTTAACATACAATTCGCTAATTCCGTTTTTTTGTTTCAGGTTCATTTTTGAGGCATGCTCATACTAACGTAACATTCGAACACAGAAATTTCTCAAGATCGAGATGAAGAATTCTTTGGAAAAAGATGCGAACCAGTGCGTTGCAGGTCAGCGTAAAAAAAGATTTCCAGGCAGATGGTCGATCCGTCAATTCATCTATTCTAGTCCCTTACTAAATCGTAGACGTAATCAGGCTAACACTTCTACCCCTAAACCTTCCAGGAGCCACGGTAGGAAATGCTTTTTCCTTCCATTTTTAGTGGATCTTTTATTAATTTTCGTCAGCGTTTTGAGCTAAACTTTCTTCGAAATCACAGAATCAAAATCAAGAAATTTGGAACAAAAATCTTCTTGTTTTTCAGCCCGAGTTTTGTGCAATATTTGAGAACTAGAGAGATAGGTATATAACTAGCATATGTCAATATAAATTCTTCACTTCAGATTGATTTCTCATTTTATTTCAAATCTTGTGCATGGGAAATATATTTGAGTAGGAAATTACGTAATGAAAAATTTAATCGATGAACTATATTAAAGATATGCAAATGAATATTTTTCTGTTAATCCAGTGGAAGAGAAATGTGTTTTCGATTATGTGTCGCACCTAAGAAGGATGTAGTATTTGTATTATATAGAATATGTTTTCTTAAATTCTGCGTTCAGAAGTTTCGGTAGTTCACAAGCAAATTGTTAATTATTTCTTAATATATCTTCAGACAAGGAAACCGATAGTCGTCAAGGAAACTCCTCCAAAGACATAGAATGTGGTCTTCCCCCCAATGTGGAAATTCATCAGGCAGCTAGCAGAACTTCAGTATTCACGGGTAGCACCAAAGTGAGTATATTTCTTTTTTTTTAGACTGAAGATTTGACTAGCTTACACTATCATTAGGCGGCTCTTGCACTTTATCATGTTGTCATTAAAATAATATCAATAATTAGGTATTCCTGAACAATATTTTCTTATAATATATGATGTTTATTCTTTCTTATAAATAAGCAATAATATGTGTGAATTTATGGGTTCAACTTGAGTTTCCATCGATTAATAACTTTTGTTTTGTTATACGTTCTACTTTACAATTATTGTGCTATAACTTGATATTCAGTGGGAATATTATACAGGGCGTTTGATAGGCCTTGTGAACAAATTCGGAAAGGTCCTTTAGGTCTCGTTTTCAAGATACAGGGCGTTCAATGTATTCCGAATAAATAATGAATTGTACTATGTTTTCGACATTTTCCGATCATATTTTTCCTTGTTTTCAGAGTGCTGATGGTCTACCAGCTTCCCTAGAATGTCCGTTGTGCTTCGCAGAACTCGATCTAGAGGAATTTTTCCAAGTGGCAAGCTGCGGTCACCGTGCTTGTCTGCAATGCCTGAAACAATACCTGAGGGTTGAGATCACCGAATCACGTGTTATCATCACCTGTCACGAATGCCCGGAACCCATTCATCCGAACGGTGAGTGCATTTATAATTTTTTTTATTAGATACTCAAAAACTTCCATATCGAAATCGAGAATACCCAAATGAGTTTGTATTTTATATGATTACGGTTGTATAACAGAAAAATTGATTGTATAATTAGGACAGAGCCTTCTTAAGTACTTTACAGACAGCTGTGGTTAAAAAGCCATATTAGTTCAATATTTGAGTTTAAAAATGATTTATCTTTCAGTACTTTTTGGACATGTAATAAAACACAATGAAAATTGAAAAAATTTTCATGAAAAAAGGAAAACTTGAAAATCTCAAAGTGAAGGAAGTCCTACTTATACTTTTACGCACCTGAAGATGCAATCTTAATCCCGAAACAAGTGTGGCGGTTAAATTACTAGTGAAAATCACGTAATTCAGTTTCTCGTTCCTTTCCTGAATAATAATCATAAAAAATAGTGATGAGATAAGACAGCAAAACACAATCTGAGATATATAATTCAAAATAGACAGATCAACTTCTGAAGTGCCTTGGAGTATCTAAGCTAACTTACCTTTCTGATTATATTTTCGGTTGCGGTATCAGGCAATGGATTATACAATTTTTTTCTACTATTATCTCATCCATTATCTGAAAATCATTTCCTAAAAATCGTTTTCAAGGAGTATCACAGGCGTCTCATGGGATTGCATGTTCACATGCAGTCCTTTATTTTTTACTCCCTTTGTATAACATTCAAGTTTCATTATGGCATCATTGATCAGTGTTTCGTGAATTTGAATTTCTGGAGTGGACACTAGATACTCTCCATGGCTTGTCCTACATTAAGTCATGCTGAATGAATAATATTGAAAAGTTTCGATCTTACGTAGATAAACAGTTTCAATTAATTGTGAATTTTCCATTTTCATATTCCAGAAATAAAAATCATCCTGGACGACCCTGCTATGATGGACAAATACGAGGACTTCATGGTCAGAAGGGTTTTAGCAGTTGATGCAGATACAAGATGGTGTCCTGCTCCAGACTGCGGGTAAATAACATGTCAATATTGCATACCTTTGGTTGCACTTAAAAATCACGCAGAAGTTTTTTCGAAAAAAAATTTTGACCGAAAGAATATTTTTCATTTCATTTTAATTTTTCATAGTGGCATCTCCAATTTATCTAATTTATTCCTATTTTCTGTATTCAATGTTTTTCTCTTATGAGCATCTTTTTCATCAACGATTACATTTATGGTTTTATATCTTTTTCTGTGTTACAATGGTCATTTGGGTAAGTGTTTATCGAAGCGGCAATGCATTTTAGCAACCACCAATTAAAATTAACGACCATTAAAACTACCGAAATCCAGAAACTCTGGTCGAACCTATGGCATAACATCAATAAAAATCAAGCACTTATTCAATGTAATGATACCCAGCCCAAAAAACATAAATATGCACTTTCAAAGTTGATTTTTTCAAGAAACTCACGTTTAATACATCATTTTTTTTTCCTTTTGATTTGTCCCTATTACATATCAATGTATCTCAGTCTATAATTTTTATGATTTCTTATGTTACCAATGCGATATATCTTTGTATTTCATTATGTGAATGAATAAATGAAGAATAAGGAGACTAACCCTAAGAAACAACTTTTCTTGTGTTTCGCCCAACCAGATTGTTCGGTGTTGATCCTTTTTTGTACCTACTGTTTTTGTTTTGCGAGTTGTAGCTACAATTCCCTTTTGTTATATTTACCGTACTTTTTTTTCGGATTTGTAGCTTGTGGGTACCTATTTCAGGTTATAAGCGCTTAAAGAAGTTTGATGATCTTATAGGATAACTCTATCTCGTTGTATTTTTGTTCCAGATTTGCTGTTATAGCTAGCGAATGCGCGAGTTGTCCAAAGCTGAGATGCGAGCGACCAGGATGTGATTCGTTCTTCTGTTATCATTGCAAGGCTGAATGGCATCCCAATCAGACATGTGATGCAGCCCGCGCTCAGAGATCTCCAAACATTAGGTCTTCTTCGATAGCCTATAGTACAGACTCTCAGTATAGTAAGTATATTCTACTCCGAACAATTACATGGAGAAAAATCTTCCTACCAACTGAAATACAAAAGCAAAAGGTTGATTGTTTCTTAATAGAGGTCGACATAGATGTGATACCATCTAATTATTTCCAAGCACTTTTAGTGAAAACTGATCAGATGTGAAACTAATAGCAGTAGAAATGGGGTCGCTATTTTCAACACAACCTTTTGCTTGGGTGATAATTTTCATTTGGCAGAAACTTCTTGTTACTCCTCATAATGTACCAATAACATTTTCAGAAGAAGACATCAAGCCGTGTCCCAGATGTGAAGTATTAATAGTTAAAATGGACGATGGTTCGTGTAATCATATGATGTGCGCCGTCTGTGGTGCAGAATTTTGTTGGCTGTGCATGAAGGAAATTAGCGATTTGCATTATTTAAGGTTTGTTTCAATCATCCCAACAATTCTCAAATTCCCCATGTTCTCAAGTTTTCCTGATTAAAATCTAGACAGATTTGCCTTATAAAACAGCCCAACACTTGCACGATTCCTACAACAATACAAGTTGGTAAATAATGAATAAAAAAAGATTTTCTAAAAATTTACTCCATAAACGCTTAAAAATATCACTCAATGATGTTTTCATTACTTTTTTTACAGTCCGTCAGGTTGCACATTCTGGGGAAAAAAGCCATGGTCTAGAAAAAAGAAAATTCTTTGGCAGCTAGGTACTTTGGTTGGGGCGCCTGTTGGCATTGCATTAGTAGCTGGAATAACGGTTCCTGCTATGATAATAGGTAAGCAAACATTTTCATTTTCCTTTAAATTCGAAGAATTTAATTCTATTTGGGCACCCATTTTCCTAGTTTTCAAACACTTAAAGCTCATTATCATTGTGATCATCTGAAATGAAAGTGCGAATCTTTTAATACTTCTTATAGCCCGCAAAACATTCAAAAATCTAGTACAATATTGTAGTTTCGTTGATTTGTGAATGTTTGTTCTTTGTTGTGATGATTTTTTAATTAAGATTGTTTCTAATGTTTCTTTTATTCATGATATTAAAGTAACGCATTTTGAATATTCACGACTTATCATTGTTTCAGGTATTCCGGTATGGATAGGTAGAAAGATGTATACTAGGTACAAGAATGCCAATAAGCATAAGAGAAATGCTGCAATTGTTGGAGGAGTTTTAGCTTCGGTGAGTTCTTTTTTCGATTGTTGGTTACTGCTAGAAATTGTTTTTTTTTATTGGTTTCTTCCTGACAAGATCAGCATACATGCATCATTACTTAATTTAATTGAGAAACACACATAATGCAAAATAAGTTTTCAATGATAAGTTTATTTGAATGCATTTGCGTTTGAATGTTTTCTACAAAAAAGAGTACGAGTCGGACGAAAAGATCATGTAGCTTTGTCTGTTCCAGTTTTTACCCAAGCGGATTGGGTATGTCTCAAACCTCATGAAATTCTGAGGAGAAAAAACATGATAGTTCTAAAGCAAACCCGTCAAAAATAGTTTCAAAGAATTGAAATATACTTCAGACCGTGTATTTCTAGAAAAACGAAAGAAAAAGCTGAAAAAACATGATTGTTTAAAAGCAAACCCGTCAAAAATAGTTTCAAAGAGTTGAAAAATATACTTTAGCACCGTGTATTTCCAGAAAAACGAAAGAAAAAGCTATTGTGTTTACGGGGAATGGGTTTATATTCGTTGAGAATATGAAAGATTGAATTTCCTTGAAAAAAATCTCGGAATTATTGTACCACATCTATTTCCGCTATTTCCATCCTATAATTTACTGATATAAAACATGTACGTCAGTGGTTTGTGGTTATTCAGAGTGTGTAGAAGATATAGAGCTGTGTCAGATGAAGCATGAATTCATGTTTCGGTTGAACGACCATCAGACAAGAGAAAACAGAGTTACACAATTCACTGCATTATAAACTAGACTAGAGAATCATGCCGTTCTTGTGACACTGTCAGGAGATATAAGCGGGATCTTTTTGAAACTCTAATACAGAAATGATTTGCTATGAAAACGAGATAAAGAGAAAAAACGTAGTTATAAATAACAACCTTACAAGAATCAATGGCTATCTTTATAAAAACAATTCAATTTACTGTTCATAGTGTCTCAATACACCAAGTTTCTCAAATGATGCTTCACAAATAATTCATACAGTAGAAACACATATCTTGGAGGGTTTTTTTTCCAGAAAAACATCATAAATCTAAATGTGACACATATTCTAGAAAAGCAACTCTTGTAGTGATAAATCTCGAAATTTCATCGACCTTGGTGCAACCGTTCGGTGCTGAAAATTTTTTAAGGGTCAAGAGCTCAAATGGGGGTGTGTACTTTACATTGAATCGAATCTAACTTCAAGGGATGATATTTTCTTCATTTGTTTTGTTCTAGGACTCGGGCTATTTTTGGTAAAATGGTTCATTTTGATGAGTTCTAACTCCTTGTCATAAAAACGACTCATCTTCGAAAACACCCTGTAGTTCATTAACTAGTTCATCTTTCCAAACTGTGTAGTCCGTATACCCCTTTCGGGTTTCTGCGTTGGATGTTTTAATAGCTCATAATTGGGCAATTTAATGCTAGTTTGTAACGTGGGAGAGTCAAGTGAATTAGGAACTGATTAAACTCTGAGAGATGAGGTTTATGCCGCACATAGAAAAGTAGGCACACGAATAACATGAATCGATAAGTATCAGGCTATCAGGAAACGCACAAAGTAGTTATGGTATAATAAGAACGTAAAATCATGTGAAATAGGGCACCAATTAAGATCCCAAACTTTGTAATCAGGTGGTAAAGGAGCTCCATTAATCAAGGCATTAAATGAACTATGCACTCCATTCATTTGTTCTGTTCGATCAATAGTCCTAATTAGTTGGTTGCGATATAAGAAAAGTTTGTTCCAAGGGATGCAGGGATTCATTTGAGTGGTTATAAAATGTCTTGGGACTCAATATATAATACACAAAATTTGATGTACCTTTTGAACGTAGGTGTCAAATTAAGCATTGGTTTTCAAGATCTCTTTCAACGATTGAAATAATTCATGACGTTTTATCGAAAAATGCTTCAAATTCTAGACATAAACATACGACCTCATTTGTGTTTTGAATAATGAAAGATCATCAACATATCTAAAATTTCAACTTGTCGCTCAAGTTTTTTAACGTAAATATGTAAACAGTTATTTTGCTCAAATTATATTATCGCCGCATCTTCAGTTGACACCCTGTATAACTACAAAACCATATCCCGACCTCTCGAACTTTCCAATACGGAAATGTGCAGGCTAAACAGTCTTTGCGAACTTCTCAGGTTGACCTATAAATCTCAACGACCAACGGGATCGATATGAAGCACACTTTTCTTCCACACTTCCCTGAAATCCCCGTGAAGACTTATTCTGGCCGTGATTTATCTTTTGAAAGCCTCGGCCCATCGAAACTTGAGAAAAACAAGCCAGTGTATCTCGCGTAGACGGAATACTGGTAGCCGGGTCATTCCGTGAAAAACCATTCTGTTGAGCTGATTATGGGAGTTTCGAAACTATGCGAAATTCTCATTAAACGTACGATTTTTTCGATAAAGATAAACTGGATTTCTTAACATGGATGTTACCAAAATTCACAGTGATGTTCTGGATGGTGATGTACCACCAAAATTTGAGCGTTATCTTGCAGATAGTTTAAGATTTAGGCTTTGTTCCGAATAGAAATTCGCAAATTATAATCATTTGGACAAAATGGTAACGCGATCCTTCTTAGGAAGAATTTTCAGGAGAAAAGAATTTATTTCACTTGTCTATTTTTGAGAAAAAGTTGATATTGATATTTATAGTGTGTTGAGTAGTGCTCAAGACTCTTTGTCAATGAGAAATATTCAATTGAACGGTCAATGCGTTTTTTACTCCAATAATTCTGAACATTTCATTTTCTTTGTCGGTCCTTGGTAGGAAATGAAAGATGGTAGTTTTTCTGTAAATTTTTATTAGTACTCCTCCAATATATCATATATATAGTTAATAAATTCATCCGGAACTGTAAATTTCGTCATTTTAAGAGATTTTAGCGAGTATTCCAATAAAGAAGCTCTGTGAGGCGAATCCCCATCACTCTATAATTAATCGAACTAAATCGGGAAATCTCAGACGACCTGAGTTTCTAAACCCGACAAATTCGCTTCTTGCACACTTCAGGTTGACTGCCTTACAACCTCAGCAGTCAGGAGACCATCCTTGTGTAGGTCCTGCAACAATTCTAACAGTCTCTCCTCCATCTGCGCGTTACCCAAAGCTAAATCTACACTACCTATGCACAGTAACAAAGCCAAAAGTTGCGAGTGTTTGTAGTCTCGCTCCAACTGGTCCCTGTCGTACTCCAGGGTCGTTTCCACGTCTAGACCCAAGCGGCGACAGGTGCTCACTAGGATCTCCCAGTAATTGTCCAGGAGTTTACTGGTGTGCAGCCTCCTGAGCTCGGCGGGGACGGAGCTGACGAGGAGCAGAGCTAGATCGTTCGTGGCTCTGCTGTAAGTCACCATCTGCCAGTCCAAGATGGAGCATTGGCAGCTGGAGTCGTCCTCTTTGAACATGAGGTTGTTGCACCAAAAGTCCGTGTGCGTGATCAGCGCGAGAGGCTCCTTGGGCGTCAGCAGACTCTCTATGATGGCCTTGGTGTGCGGTCTCAGCTCGTTCAGCGCCGCCAGTATGTCGGCCAGTCCGGGTCTGGTCTCCAGGAACTGGGAGAGCTGCGGCAGGCCCCTCTCGATGAGCTGCTGGTAGGAATCCGAGGCTCGGGTCGTCTGGAACAGGAACGGGTACTTGTCCGTCAGACTCTTTGCCTCCAGGACCTTGTAGGAGAGCGACAGCGCGTGTATTTGTGCGATTGCTTGGACGGCGGCCTTGGTCTGTTTGAGGGTGAGGCCCCTGGAGAAGTCGGAGCATGCGTAGCCGCTCGACTTGATGTTCTCCAAGACCAGGACGGATTCTGGAGGACTGGGATCTGGCTCGTTGGTGCCAGCGAAGTAGTGTCCGTAGTAGCACTTTGGGATCGGTATCTTGATGTCCGATCCGTCGGAATCTGCCAGTTGGGCCTCCTTGAATTTCTCCAGGTCTGGCACTACCTGAAAACAAGATCAAACATGTATTTTCAAGTAAAGAAGAAACTATGGAATGGTGAATGATATATTATTGCATCATTTATCCATTTTTCAACTAGAAATCATAACCAATGAAAGTGTTTTTCTCATTTCTCTGAAAATATCGTGTAATTAGAAGAAACTGCGTGTTTGAAGTTTATTCCTGAAGCTGATACTGCCCACGTCAAGAATGTCGAGTTCGTGACTCCGCTACCCTAGCAGCAATAAGTTTTTTTTAAGTTGATAAAAGGAAACAACCTCATTGTTTCGAACCACTCTCAAAGATTGAAATGATTCTCTTTAATCGAATGATGCCAAGGTCACATCGATTACCGTTTGCACTTACCTAGAGAACGAATAAAAACTCGGCGAGGTCGATGATTTCAGGGATTGGAACAGTTCGTGAAAATTAACAGTGATTTGTTCGATCGAAATGGATTTGGATGAGGTTGATCATTTTTCGCGACATCAGAGAAAACATTTCGTGTGGACAATAGGAAATTAGTATTTAATTCATTCAATTATTTCCTGTGGAATCGAACAAATCGAATATAATTATTGAGTGTATCTTGTATGATATTCAGTTCATTCTTCTGGATTGTTCATATTATTTTAAATTATCATAATTGTTGGTTAAGCTTCGTCTTCCTGCAGCTGTTCTTGGTTGAATTATTATTAATGATTCACGTACACGTCGCTCATATTTCTCATGTTGAACCATCTAAATTGGTCGTATACAGAGTGAAAAAATGCTCGAGTAGGTCAATTTTAATTTCAATTTACGCAACCTTTTATACGGGATTGAGTAGTTTGTCTTGCATTTTTAAAAGGGTGGCGTATAGTTGAATTTTTAAATGTCAACCCTACCTTTTGTGCCAGAAAGGGATAGACCTTCTGTTGCTGAGGATGATTTGGACATTGTTGGGTTTTTGTTCAACCCTTTCTTTATTGGAATAATGGAATAGAATTCGAATTATTATTTTGAAATGAATGATTTTCTCTTCAGGAGAGATTAATGTTTTTGAAGTGTTATGTTGCATTTTTTGGAGGGAAGTATTTGATGAATTTTCTGAGCAAAAAATCATGGAAAACCATTAATTTTTGAATTTGTAATGAACAAAAAATGAGTTTTACGTCATCTTCTATCATTTCCTCGAGGAATTTACATAATGAAAATAGTTTTTCCATTATATATTTTTCCGAATTGATTCTCCTTCGACAAATTATAGCTACAGTTATAATATAAGCTAACATTTTCGGGAAATCACGATATCAAAGTAAATTTCTGCAGACTTGTAAATCATCAGAGGATCGAACGTCCAAAAGTTTATAATATTTGGTAATTCTTTATAAATTTCTTCGGAATTTAGAAGAGGCTAGGAGAAAATTCGAGATATTGGTATTCATTTTGGGAGTTTTTTTCGCGATTATCATGGTACTCACTTCGGTATAAAATTTGATCTCCCTGAGGTCGAACTGGGCCTCAGTGACGAAGAACCTGCTGAAAGGGTCCTGCGGCAGCATTTTTATGACCAGCCTGAGGCTGTGTGTGTCCGAGGAGCCGTCATTCTTGATGCAATACTCCACGGACACGGCGACGATGTGACTCAGAACACTTTCGCTGGGATCGCAGCCCGGCTTCACGTTGAACGCTATTATGGTGATGGCAGGGTCCTCCAGGTCCTTGTGGTGGTTCCTGAGGATGTTCTGCAGCCATTCCGCGGACACCGGCCAGTCGGACTCGCTGGTCGCGTCTTCCTCGCTCTCGGACATGTCGAAGAGAGGGTTCTTTATTAGGATCTCATCTGGAGTGGTATACGTGGGGGAGGTTGTTTGTTGGGCGTGGAGGCAACGTAGTTACTTTAGCGACCCGATACGTCACACTGAGCTCGTGTTTCGTCCGCGGGCGCGCACACTGCTGCTATCATTGAATAAAGTGGTCCTCCGTCCTTATTCTACGATGCGAGCAGGGTTGCCGGATTGGGCCGAGGTGATTTCCTGGAATTGTGCGGTTTCGATGACTCAGAAAGAATAATTTGTGGGAGACGTGAATTTCTTGGTTGTTCGATATTTCAAACTTAAAATTCTGACTCGGAATCATCAATTTTTCAATTGAAAATAGAATGACCAACGCATTCACCATTTTGCAACACAAAAATCCTCCTACTTGATATTACGATTGATGGATTCCAATACAAACTTTTTGTTTCAGTGGAGCACTGAAGGAGCCTACATTTTGCAATACTTCAATTGGATTAAACAGATTTTCACGCAATATGCTAGGCAAATTCTTTATGAGCATTCGCCATTTTGCAACAGTAAAACTGAGTTTCTTCAAATCCTTAGGCACCTTGATAAATTCATACGTGATGATATGTTTAAATGAACTGAGATCTAACTATTACAAAATAATAAATAAATACCGAAGACATGAATTTTGTCACTCACTCTGTATGAACCTAATTTGTTTTTTGACGTCACGTCGTTTGTTAGTTTAAAAATTGGCATATTTTACGTTCAGTGATACACAAATCTCTAGTGACTGTTTCTGTTTGAGAATCAAGGAAAAACAGAAAGAAGCTATGAATTTTTCACATTAAACCTAAGAGAGTTTATGACAATGCCAAATATTAAAAAAAAAAAGATTCGTTTTCGAATTTTTCCCAATTTTTAACTCTCACGATGTGATTATTGTGTTCAAACGCTCATAAAATCGTTGAGGATGAAGGTTAACTGAATTTTTGCCAAATATTCAAAGAAAAGCCTGGGCGATGAAGGAACAGCTAAAATTTCAAGCGTAGCTATAATTTTTCTCGTCATACTCGATTCCAACGACTCATAATTGAAAATTGTGATACGAAAGTGGAAGTTTTTCCGGTAGAACCGGCATCGTGGCGGAGAAACGATCCCAATCTCACGTTTGTAGTACACGTTCGATGGACGCCCTTCCTGGTGCGTCCTGCGCGTCGTCTGGCCGTCGTCGGTCTGAAACAAATTTCCCTTTTTGGACCTAGTATCTCCAGGACAGGAGCAAACACAAGAGAACGTCATTCCCGATACGCTAACTGCTTCATCGGTTCCGTATAAGCCCGTCAGTCGGGGTGTTTTTTTTTCCTTGCGTTTCGTGTCTTTCATTCGATGGAATGTGGGATGATTTTTTTCCACTTACGTGTTTCGACGCCTCAACTGGGTGTTTGAAAGATTTAGTCGTTTTTCCACGGGAAGAAATGCGATGGAAACTAATTAAATCAGACAGACTGTAAAGATTTGTATCAAGTAACATTATTCTGATGTGTTCTGGTGTTTCGAAATTGATTTGAAATAATCCAAGTCGAAAAATTGAACGGAAACTTCATATGAACCTAGGTATATCTGGAAAGGCTACTTCTTCTAAATACAGGGTGTTAAAATAAATTTCCTAAGGAAAGTTATGATTTTTTCCGAAACTAACTAGTAAAAATGGGTGAAAATTTGCACTCTTTTCGAACCTGTCTAAAATGAACTACAAGAATTGACTCTGTCAAGTCCACGCTCGTATAATACCAATACCAAGAGAAGGCCTTAGCAGAGAGCTTTTAATTCTTTTCTTCAAACATTTTTGGTAATTTTAATACGAAATCCATGTCTTCAGGATGATCATTAACTCAGTTTTTTCGAGGAGATTGGCACGAGCATAACAGAAATAACATACAAAAATATCGATGAATTCTTTCGCTAGCCTATAATTCCGAGCTTCTTCTCATTATATGATTCGTTTCGCAATCAACGACGCAGATGGTGATACGTTCGATCATTGATTTTTCCCGCAGGAATGCTGAGAGGGATCATCGCTTTAACTCTAATTGAGTAATAAGTAGGGGCTGTTGTCGACGTCAAAATCGGTCGGTGGAATCCGATAGGCGCTCCGCGCCTTTAGCGGGAAGCACGGGCGTGGTCGCTGATGAGCAGGCACGAAAGCGGAAAATTCAGGTTGAGGGTTAAATGTTTTTCGGGCGCGAGCAAGATTGTCTTTGTCGGTATTCAAATTGGTCAGGGGGAGCCGTTGAATGATTAAAACTGTAACGGATCCCAAAGAGTTTGGGGGTAGATTACAAGTGTGGCACTTTTCACGTGGAATAGTAGAAGGAATCTCATCCATCGAACATCCCGCTTTTCAATCGAAAGGGGATGAAAGAGATAAGGGGGATATATCATTCCGGGCTGAACACCAATCGAATACACTCGTATACTTTAAAATCGCTATTATCACTTGAGAAAAAAGCTAAAAACTATCTCAACACAGGGTGGGCAGAATTCGTCTACTGAGAGGATCTCAAGAACTATAGCAGCTAGAAGAAAACGGATGACACATTTCCGAGCTCATTTTCAAAGAAACAAAAAATGGTAAAAACCGCAGCATCCTACGATACGTTTTTGAGTTTGACAATTTCGTAAAGTTCTCATAATTTTTTTGTCCTTGAAGATACAAATCTGAAACTTGAACTTTCTACAGGCAGTTTTTTACGTAGAATCCACTGATGAGCACAAAATATTTTTTCATTTCATTAGGTGAACTTTAATACTTTTAAATGCAAACTTTTATTGAAATTGTCATTTTTGAATTGGAAAAAATCTTTTGTCAGTAGATTCTACGTCTGCAAGTGCCTAAGAAGGATCAGATCTGTAACTTCCAAGACAAAAAAGTTATGAGAACTTTTCGGAATCTTCAAAATCTCAATTTTTGTTTATAACTCGAAAATTAAAAATGATAAGGCGATTCTTTTTTCAGATTTGGATTAGTCATGAAAAAAAAGCTCGAGAATGTGGCATCCGTTTTCTTCAAGCTGCGATAGTTTTCGAGATCCCCTTAGTAGACAACGAATTTTGCTCACACTGTACTCACCATTTGGGTGATTAATTTTGTATATTCCACCAATATGCGTGAAATTTTGCATAAAAAACTGATTGTTAGCCTATTAAAAACCGCAAATTCATATTAAATACGAAGGCATAATCGGGCGTAGGTACATGTGCTCTGCTACGAGCTGGGAGCTGTCAATTGTTGATGGTATAATTCAATTTTCGAATTATCTTTAAGCATTTTTCAAATGTTGATGGGAAATACGTAGGAGTATTCGATTCCTTTATTCCAATAATTCCATCGAATAATGAATTGACTTCCAGAAAAGAAATGTTATTTGATTCACTTTTGATTGGCAGCAATACTAGCGATTTATTTATAGCTTTCCTTATTTTCTTTTCCATAATCATTCGAACTAGGAAAAAGAGAAGATTTCAAATTCCACTTCAATTTCGTTTACAAATTGTGGGAAATCTTGAAGAATGTCATGTATCGCAATTTTTTCCACAGCAAAATAACAGAGCTAAGGCCCCCTTCTAAATAAGCGATTCTGCTTTCGTAATTTGAACTAATTTGGCGCCAATCTTCTCCCTCCCTCGCTCTTATACTGATGATCGATACAACCATGGTGAGAAACTCGCCTTTTAGCTAGTTAGGGATCTTCGAATGCCAGAAGTAAGATGAAGTGATTCGCAAGAAATAGATTGACGGCTATATATTGAGGAGAAACAATAAAAAATATACTAAACTATTGGGGATCAAGTTATCAAATTCAGAATGCAAATTGTCACAATAATGCCGAATAAACCATTCTACACCGCTTGACCTTAGAGTCAATTAGTTTTTGAGTACCTAATGGTTGCAACCTCCAAAACTTTTTTCAAGTCAATGATGAACATGAATTCCATGATTATTCATCTGACTCTTTCTCAATTATCTTACGAGAAGTACAATTCTTTTCTTTTTTCTAGGTTGTTATATCTCCCATACTGGCCGGATTGGCGGTAGGCATCGGCGTACCGATCCTCCTCTTCTACGTCTACGGCGTGGTTCCAGTGTCACTATGCCGTTCCGGAGGGTGCGGTGGCAGATCAACAACGGACGACAACGACGTTATGGTCTGTAACAGAGTGGACAGAAGCTCCATGGACGCCGTCAGCGTAAACACGAAGATTCCCAACCCTTCAATAGGCGAAGCTAGCTTATCCCTGGCCAGCGAGAGCCACATCCTTCGTGAGCCAGACAGGGAATCTGCCAGTACCGTTGCCTTGGCAGGAAGCATGGCCGGGCATCGTTTGGAGGTGCAGGCCGATATGAATTCCACACAGCGATACAGCATCACCAGCTTATCCGCCGAATCTGGTAACGCGAGTTTAGACGAAACTGGAGCATCCATGAGAGCTTTAGCCGGATCCATTTTTAATTATAAGGTGAACACATTGATTTAAAGTTAAAATTTAGGACTATAGGTATTACAGCGGGCTAGAACAAGAGGAAAACCCTATTTAAAGGAACTATAGTTGTGAAGAGCTTCCTCAGAGTTAAAAAAAAATTGGCGAACTGACATAACATAATTTTCCCGTTTTTTTTGATCCTGATACCACCATTTAATCTCTTGGAAAATACAATTTTGGATCACCAATTTGAATTTTGAAGAATTAAAAAAAAATGTTCCATGGGTTCGCTCTTCAATAGTTCATTCTACAATCTACCACTCTCTCTCTACAGTGAATCAGTCTCACAGTAAAGTAAGCCAAATATCTGGTTGTTACCCTTTATAGAATCTCTAATTCCTAGGTCGATAAAACCGTCCACAAAGTCAGACGCTTACTCTGGACCTACCAGACATTGTGACTGTAACCTCTCTTTATAACTAAATATATTGGGTATTCTATTCATTTATTTTATGTGATTTTTTTCTCCAGGCAAATGGAAGTGATTCATGCAGTTATAACACGAACGAAGATGGTGCTTCAGAAAGAGTGCGATTCGACGATAATGTGAGTTACAAAGCTTCCCAAGCCGAGAAACTCAGCATAGGAAGCAGCTGTAGTTATCGACCAAAATCCAAGAACGTTTCAAGACTCGATCATTTTCATGATACAGTTAGTAATGATAGCATATACATCGATATAACCCCGACGGAAGAAAAGCCGTCATCCAGGAAATTCTCCTCGCAGACTGCTTTCCTGAGAAGTCAATTTTTCCAGTTTGTCAACGAACAGAAACCAATCACGAAAAGTATGGAAGAAAGAACCATTATTGAGGTCTCCAACGAAACGCTTAACAAGCCATCCTGTTCAGGATCTTCGAATTCGGTTATTTCCAAGTCAGCCCATGAAACAACAGAGCTATGAGTTACCTTGTAAATTTATTTTTACTAAGACTGATGTCCATAATAAATACTATTTATTTTATATCAATTGTAGCAACAAGTTGAAAATTGCCGATACATAAGTTCAATTCTGGTTCGCTTTTTTGTATTTTAATGATGAAACGTGTTTGTGAATGGTCGTTTTTCAAACGCCAGGAATCTTTTAGTTTTTTATATCTAGCTTTTAAAACGATGTTAATTTTCGAATTTATCTGGACTGGAAATTAATTAGATAATATTTATTTGATCATCATTCATTGTGATTTTCTGTATTTCTTGGAAATTATATTTATTTGTTAGAATGTCTGTATTATGATCGAAATAAATAATTGTCCTTGTAAACATTCTGAAATACATTTCCTACCCCACCTGGACATATTTTTTTATTAAAACGATCCAAGCCACACCTGATGCGGAGAGAACCGTGGATCAATGGAGTGCACAGAGGGACGCTCATTTTATACAATCGGAGCGGTACTTTTGAGGCTCGTACAAGCCAGTACGCCACCGGCCGTCCGGGAGTTAAAACTTTGTCTTAGAAATATGAGCGCCAGCGGTAGAGAGAGTCGTCCTCAGATCAATAAAAAACCTGCTCTGAGTTAGTTTGAATTTTGTTGGATGAAAGAAAAACGTTACGTACCTGCTTGCAAATTGGGCCAACAATAGGGAATACTCCTTCTGACGAAAATGATGTATTTTTTATGAAATATCTTTGGAACCTCACATTTTGAAATAACCATTTCAACCGTTTCCCAAAAAAAAAAATCATTTTGAGCATTTAAAAATGAAAAGGGGTATTTAAAATTCAAAGCGTTTTATTTCAATTGCATAAGTTGGCAACATCGACTGAAAATGCCTTGATAATAAAGGACAACAAATACATTATCTTGATGAGATAGACAAGATGGTTGTCTATGAAGTCTGCGACGAACGTCGTAAAATTTTATGGGATTTTTATGGCCGGTTGCAGTTGAGGCTCGCCAGAAAGTACGCGCCTGTTAATAAACAAGCTGATCGGACATTGTTCTTTTTACTTTCTAGTAGGCGCTGTTGCCAAATCGTAAACTAGAAACCAAGCGATTTAAATTTTAAAACCCCATATTTGAAGAATGATTTTGAATAGTTTCCGCGGTGCATTTGAAAAAAATCATGAATGAAACTAATAATTATTCAGTTTAAACTGCAGTGATAACCCAAATTGAGGAGAATTCCTCATTTGGATATCCAAAACTCGTGTTTTTTCAGGACCTTCATTTACACTTACTGGATGTGTTGAATCAATTCAGTGGAGGTGTCACATGTATTGGAAATTAAAATACTTTTTAGAAACTAAAATTTATTTTTTCAACTTTATATACATAGTAATTCAAAAGTTCGATTCAATGAACACTTCATAATTACAATATCAAGAAATCAATCAACCTTATAATAGATTTTTCAATAACTAGTTACACTGTAGAGAATATGGAATATAATATATACAAATTATTTCATACTCTAGTAAATTTTACCAGACTTGGATGATAAAAATCATTTACTAAATAAGTACAAAACGAAGGTAGAAACGTCAACCTTTCAAATCAAATCACATTGTATACATTGAAAACATCAGCTTCTGAATTTATCTTGAGAACAAATAAAAATTATTTCAGAAAAATTGTGAACTTTGGACAATTTAAAAAGTTGAAAATTAATTAACAAAGACCTATATTGTTTAACTCCTCTGCCGATCTCCAGATCCCGGTTCCTCTAGTTTCTGATGTGGCGGAATTTTGTCAAAGAATGGGTGGGATAAGGCTTGTCTGAGGGTTATCCTTTGGGAAGGTTCATATTCCAGCATTTTGAAAATCAAATCGAATAGCTGGTTGTGTTCGGGGTCATCACTTTGTTTGTATCTCTGTGAAAATAAAAATCAATGAGAAAAACGTTTCAACTAGAAAAGTTGAGGATATTTGTTTACTCAACAGATAGTGTTGATATTGGTCACTACTAAATTTTTTATATTCACCAAAGGGAAAAAGAATGAAATCAGGCACTTACCATAAGAGGTTTGCAGTTGTCCCTCACATAACGACCTGCCGAACTCTTCTCGTCCCATTCCAATTTTCCTTTGTAGAAATATTTAGTCTTCGTCGTTCTGGCCATTCTGCAAAAAAATGAACGATATGTAGGTGGTCATCATAAAACTCAAAGTGCTATCACTCACCTCACTGGAATTTCGCCTAAAATACGTTGCATCATAGCCAGATGCTCCCTATTGTCATGCGTTTGGAATAACGTTATCCCAAGATATAATTCGAATAAAATGCAGCCAATTGACCAAACATCACAGGGCTGTGACCATCCTAACTCTGGAAAAAAAAAACAATAAACCCATTAAGCAAGCATTTCAAAAGGTGATGAATCAATTACATTACCTAATATCACTTCAGGCGCTCTGTAATGACGAGTTGAAACTATAGTACTGTGATGCTCGTGATCAAATGTTGCACTTCCGAAATCTATCAACCTAACGTCTGTACTCAGTACTTTTTTCACTTGTCTTTTCTGAAAAAAAGGAATAAAATGTAAGATTGGAAATTTTTACAATTTGCTTCTATTAAATGAAAAATCCAGAATCAATACCTTATCGTCTTGTCTTATCTGAAAAAAACAAGAAAAAGCCTTATGTACTGAATATGTAACAACAAAATTGGTGCTAATTTTGAAATACTTTCACTACTTAATGCATGAAATGCCTACTATTTCAATATTGGGACTTTAAATACATTCGGCCTAATTAATTAATCGAAATAAATTTTAGTTTCCTTGATGACCTTGATAAGGCTGAGAAAACTTCATAATTCTGTTTTTCACTACATAGAAAAAGTGCATGGAGGAAGTGAAAAAAGCCAGGAAAAAACACAAAAATTACACTCCTTCAAGTACAATACAAACAGATTCACCAAATCTAACTAAACTACTCCAATAAAAAAATTCAATTATACTCACTTTTTTGTTATTGAATACGAGTTCATAATCTGAATCCACAAATAATATATTTTCTGGTTTGAGATCAGTGTGTGTCAATTTGTTATCATGTAGAAACTTCACTGAAAAACACAATTGATAGCCAATGTGCCGAACCTGTTCCAGTGGGTATGGTTGGTAATTGTTGTCTTTCTGCGATAGAAAAAAAAAATACTTTAGTCCGGTGACAAAACAAACATTTTCATAATTTTATATTAAGCAGCTGGCCAAGAATCACATTATCCATTCTAAAAATAGGTAAGTAGCCCACTGTATAAATAGCCAGTTGTGTAAAACGTATTATTTAAGGAGTTCAAGGCAACAACCAAAGACTTGAGATGTATACTCACCAAAAAATCGAATACACTAAGCCCCAACATTTCGAAAGCTATGCACATATGTCCATGGAAGTTGAACCAGTCCAACATTTTAACACATAAACTGCAAAAGGGAGAAAAAAATGAAATTTAACCGCATATCTCATAATTTGATATAAGATTTTGGAAATGATCGACAAAAAAATTGAAAATACATATAGCAAATTTTTAATATTTCCACCAATTTTTTTCTATTATCAATTATATGAAAAATGTTCAATATTGATGCAAAAAAAATGATGAGATGGAGATATTCTTAAATGAGATGGAGATATTTTGCAACTTCTTTTAAGCATGGTACAATGTCAATTTAACCTTTAACAAAAATTCCTCTTAAATAATTTTCTATTAATAATATACCCCAGCATCTGGCATCTGTCAGGGAAAATGTTATTAATTTGCACTTCCAGATATAGATTTAGAAATTGGGAACGTCAAAATTGCTGTATTATGATGTGATCATTATAATGGGAAAAATAGATTACTCAGCATTCGAATGGTTATATACACAGAGACATGCACATTAGATTTAGGGAATTTGGAGCTTTCGACAGGATTTTGTTGAATCTTACAAGAATTTGTGAGTTTCTTTTTTTCTGAACGATTGCATGAAAAAAATGATAAAATAATTCTGAATGTAGCAATTTCACGCATTAACATGAATAATACAGCTTATGCCAGTTAATTATTTAGGTGAGAAAATTTACGTTGAAATATTTGAACAATATTTGAAACAATACTGAAAAAATTGTTATACTTTACAAACATTTTTAGTATATACATTTTTTGTCGTAAACTTTTTCGAAAATGAATAAACTTACTGTACAGCATCAGGGTCCTTTTCAGCCAGTTCTTCAAGAACGTTTATTTCTAATTTAGCTGCTTCTCTATACTTCTCTACATTTTTTATAATCTTCAAGGCAATATAGTGATCTCTGGAAACAAAAAATTCGGTTAAAAATCTTCAAATATGTATGGCGGCAGGTCTATGTTTTTTCTTTGTATTTTTACAATAATTTCACTTGGGACTTTCCCCACTTTTGTCATTGAATTTCAAACAGAGCAATGTTTAAAAACAATTCGTATAAAAAGTCATTTACCTGTCTACATCTTTCACTTTGACGACTTTGCCGAAGGTGCCTTCGCCCAGGGTCCCAAGAATTTTGTCTGCAAAACGACAAAACAAAAGTGTTAGGATGATAGATTGCACAGACTGAAGCAATTGAAGAGTAACTAAAACGTACAAAACGAACTGACCAAAAACTACGAATTCCTATGTTTCAATTGCTTCAGTGTTGAATGTTCGAAAAACTCGAGGGCATGCAAATTTAATTTTGAACAGTTTCGCTGACCAATAGTAAAATAATTTTTTTCCAACAATAAATATAATATCCTACTCATTTAAAGAATCGCGTTATACACAGAAACCAAGAATTACTTTTGTCTTAAAATTTGGAGCGGGGCTCTTATCTTATCAATATTAGTCCCCTGCTGAAAAGAGAGGTATTACATTATCACAACTGGAAGGGAGTAATGTTTATGGGATTTGTGAAAGACTTATCCAATTTCTAAATAACAAAGTGTAGTATTCACGAACATCGTTCTTGTAGGATGTCTCCCGTTCTGTAAATGAGGTGACCTTCCTCGTCATCTTCAATAGAGGGTGCTCGTGAGCTCTGCAATCACGGTTCCAACAGGTTGTTGCGGATGGTTGCGGACGATCGGGTAGCGCACAGTGCCGACAGGAGGTTCATCGTTTGATGGTTCATCATTCGATTGGGAAGAAAGCACCGCAGTCATCATCATCATCATCACATCATCAGGAAGATATCATCCAAGAGTCATCATTCCAATGCCAATATAATGGAGATGTGTGTGGCCCGATAAGCAGACAGAGGAAAGGGCAAACGGATTGCCAAATCAACAATCATTCTCTTTAATGGTACAATATTTGCACCAAAAATTACAGTTCAAGGTATAAATGAGGGACAAGGATAATGGTTGCATCTAAAGGTATGATCTAACACTTGCAATAATATAAAATATTCAATGGAAGTTACTGCCATCCTCGAATATACCTTTCTCTGTCGAGTTTATCTACTCCATATTAAAAAAAAAAAATAGAAAGCACTCGTTTCAACATATCACAAACTCAAATTCCTATGAAATGTTCAGATTCAAGATCTGAATCAGACCTTGTTGCATTATTCATATAAAAATAAACTTCAGAATTACTCTAAGGCAAAGAAAATTCAAGATTGCATGAATTACTTCATGGATAAATGCAATGGAAAAAGTAAAACAATTTTCGAAAATTAGTAAAACGAAAATCGAACGTATGTAGAGAATCCATCCTCTTTGATGACTGTTACTTCTCTAACATAAAAAATGCGTTAAAGATTACTATATGAGAATCAGTTAGTACGGTATTCTGTGTTTGAGAACGCTTTAACTGTTGATTCGTATCACAATTTCATATCGTTATCGCTCATGTACCAACAATAAAAAAAATTACCTCACTATTCGGATTAATTTTCGGTAAGTTTTAGAGTTTTGTAGAACACAACTGTGAATTCAGGGTGTACTAGATGGAAGAAAACGAAAGCTGACAAGTGCGAAGAAAATCATTGCGAATGAAATGACGTCAAATGGAGTATCCTAGGTTTCCACGGCCCTATACGCGAACTTACGTAAAATTTACGCAGAACCACCTTACAACATACAAACAGTTTCAGTCTTTTGCTGGTTACGTGAAAGCATTAAGATCAATAGAAGGATTGTAGGATTCGAAAACGCATTAATTAGGATCACTCGATATTTTGGGACAATTTCACTGCCACCAATCAAACTTTGTTGAGATTTTCAGTGGAATTGAGACTATTCGTAGAGAATTCTTTGATAACCCACAGTGGAATTATTGTATTACTTTCTTTCGGTCAACGATACTGTAATTTCAGCTTGTACTGCTCATCTAATGTTTTATAGTCCATCTAAAGTCACTTGAATAACGTTTAGAAGAGCTTGTTTCTTTGATGTTAAGCCGCTAAGCTAGCCGGAAGCGGCTAAACATCAAAGAACGAGTCAGCGCTACTACACGCTATTAAGTGACTTTGGCTACGCGACTATACTAATATACTCGAGTCAGAACTGCGTTCGCAATAACTCTCGATACCCGTCGATTTACTTACGCCACTTTTCCGCCCTTTTAAACTGCCAACCTTCCAGCCAACGCAGAATATTCTTATGAAGGTGAGATTCCTTTATCGAAGTGATTTTTCGCACAATAATCGGCTTTAACAAAGAGAAATTCTTCGGAGCTTCGGAAACGGCATTTTGGACCGGTTCACATCGGCTACATTTTGGGACGGGCTTATTTTGATCATCTATCACTTTTGGAACTCCATCCTCAAACGAGGGTGGCTGTTTTGGCAAAGTCAGTGGCGAATCAGCGCCTGAGGCAACTTCTGTTGCGTCTTCTTCGGAAGTTACCGGAGCGGACGCCGATTCTCCAATGTTTTCTTTCGGGATTTCAGATATAAAAGAATTTGTAGCAGTTCCTTCTTCGGACTTCGGGTGAACATTGTCAGTTTCCGTTTTTTCCACAATTATAGCTTCCTCTAGAATAGGAGGAACTTCTTCACTTTTTAGAGGCGGCGTTGGTGCAACTAGAAGTCTTATAGTAACTCTTCTCTTCTTTTTAGGCTGATCAGAAGTTTTAGAGCCAGGGACGTTCGCCAAGATACTTCTTGGCCTTTGGGCCAAAGTGGGTTTGTCTTTCAAGGCTTGTGTAGGTAAAACGAGGGGTTTAACAGACGCTTTACCTTCCACTTTAGGCTGGACTGAATTTTTTCTTGCTGGGGCAATGCTCGATCGCTGAATTTTTGATTGTTGCGAAGTTGTCGTAACTCCTTTTTTTGGGGGCAATTTAGGTGTAACGGCGGGTTTCGAGGTAGCAGACGCACCTCTGGTACTTGCAGGCTGGGTGACAGTTTTAGACCCGGGAGATTTCGAAGAAACGTTGCTCGATCTCTGGACTCTCCGCTGTGGGGGAGCAGGTGTGGACGTTTCTTTCTTTGGCATAACCCTCCTTGAAACATTTGATTCCTTCCCTTTAGGGGTGGTTACTTCAGGACTACTATTCAATTCCCCCAGAATATTACGTCTAGTCAAATTAGATTTCTTCAGCAATGGTGTTGATGAACCATCGAGCTTCGTTGAGGCCCGAGGATGTTTACTTTTCGCCCCAGAACGATGAGAATTAGCCGAAATATCCTTATTTTCGGAAACAGATTTGATTGGGTCTTTGAATGCTAGAAAATTACGACCAGCGGATGCTTTGAACGACGTTTTAGCGGTCCTAGTTGCACAAGCACTTTTGCTCGATACGGTGGTACTTTTCTTATTCTGGCTAAGATTTCCCATCGTATTTCCTCCTCTTTCCAATGTGAGATTGGATGAAAGGTGTATTCTCACAGAATGATTAATCGATTTCACAGTATCCACTGTTCTTGCATCACGACATCTTGGAAAGGTATTATTGCTTGGTGGTCTCCTGTTTACCCCTGGAGCAGGCGTTACATTCGAATATTGTTTTTTACATTGAGCCCGATTTGCCGTTTCCTCACTACGAGAACACTCATTGCGCGGTTTCGATGATCTGGATTGATTAACAACTCTTTTCGCCGAAAAAGTCGATGTACGTACGGAACTATTAGAATATTTGCACTTGGATGATTTATTCACCTCAGCATCGAAATCCTCTTGAACCATTTTGGAAATAATGAAATATTTTCTTCGCCCTTAACGCACCTTACAACGAGACACTACACTTTGAACTGTGTACTGAGGACTTTTTCTGACTTGAACACCTTTTATTCCTCAAGGGAAAGGGCTTCAAGAAGATGGGTGGAGGGGATGTCTTCACCTCCTGTAGACATCCTTTTATTACAATTCCGAAAATAAGATGCCGAAAAGTTAACAATGCAAGGGTCATATTTGGGGGTTTACTATGTGATAAATCCGTATTAGTCATCAGGTTCCCACTTGAGATATGCCCCATCACTCGAAATCCAGCAGAATTCAAAAAAGATCCACTTAGCTCATAAATCGACAACATGAAAGGATAGAAGTCAGTTTCGAAGTTGGGTTCGGATTAAAATCGGGACAATTGTAGAGAAAGTCCTTCTCGGTGGGATGAATACCTCAAATGTATGATTCATAGGACCGCTGGCAAGTACCAACTGAAAGTATACGTTGAATTCAATGCCGAAAGGGCACCAATACATATTTCGAAGTAACCACCTTTACATAGTATGAGTAACTTTACGGTTTTGCCAAATGTAGAGAATGGCCGAAGGATGATTCGTAGACTTTGCACAAACCCTAAATTCAGATGAGAAACGAGGTTTGAATATAAATTTACCTGGAAATGAAGCTTACCTCTGCGGAATTCTCAAATTTAGTGTGACAAGACTGAGAGTAAATCGAAGGGATTTTATTCGGAAAAAATATATGAAATACAGTGGGGCATCGTTATTTCAATCGATACCCTCTACGGATTCAATGTTCAAATCACCCAGATTTCCTTATGCCCCCCAAAAACCTGCTTTTCGCCTTGTGTATTCTGTCGGCAAGGACAAAGCGGAGATCTTTGAATAGGTTAAATTGTTCAGCCATAACAAAGAATGCCAGCTTGTACTACTTTTAGGGGATAATTGGAGCAATTTTCACAAAATGTCTCACTTATTCCTGAATTTGTAACAAAAAATGAAACTAACCGAACGTTTTTTGAAGTTACACTTGACTGAGAAATTGTTTCAAGATACCTACATATGAATGTTTCATGGATCATCCATCATGTACACTTCGAACGATAAAAGCATTAAAATACAATTTACACTTCGATATTCATTCTTGCAATATTAACAATGAACGTTATCAGTGCTAATGGGCCTTTAACACTCATTGTGAAACATCCCTGATGTCCAGATAGATGGAATCTTTCAAACCTACTGAGTTTATCGAATAAAAAACCGATCATTTATCTCAAACGGGCGAAAAACTTCTAGCAAATTATTTACTTTTATTTCGTAAAATTAAATTTTCATTTCATAAAACCAGGAAATTTTTCACGTTCTGGAAGAATGATTAATGCTCGGATTAATCTGATCAGATAAGCTTCCGTCTGACGACAACTCAAATAATATTCTACTTTCGGAACAGAGTATTTACTATTATGTGGAAAAATTCTCGAACATGAGCTTTTGTTGCTGACAATTATTTGGTAATTAATAGGGTTTTTATCACTGAATTCCATCTTTTGTTTTTTATGAAGGTGTTTTGCGGTTAATGACTAACACCTCAAGTGTGATTGACTACTACCCTAATCACTAATAGAGTGTATTTCACCGACCTCAAAATAGATCAGCATCTAATGGTCCATTTACTTCTGACACAAAAAGTTAGGGTTTCCATTTAAAAACTCTATTCTCTACCCCTCTAACGGCCGTTTTCATAAACCTATCTATCCACTGTTTCAGTTACTGAAGATAGAAAAACCATCTCATTTCGTTCCTATGATCTATCTGTAGATATATTTTAGAATGGTTTCCAATCGTCAGTAAGCGAAACGATGGATAGATAGGTTTATTGAAAACGGCTGTAAGAGAGCTCATTATAACCTCCACAATCAAACATGAAAAATATCTTATAGAAATTGACATTTTTCAACAAAATGGTATATACCTGAGATATGAATTTTCTGGGTTACTTTTACTCATACTTTTTATGAGCATCAGTTAGGGAATAGAAATAATTTTTTTATTTAGTTCTTCAACGACCTGTATTATTGAACATATCTTATATTAAGAATTTGTTCACCATAACGAAAATTCAAGAGAGTCAACAGACGTTTTTGAAGGTGAAAAATACACTAAATTTAGAGTTGCGAAGCACCTATCTAGGGAGAAAGTGTTCTCATGACCTGATGCATTCTAAAGTAGATAGACTTTTTATATCGAGAAATGTATTCCCCTAGTAGAAATTAATAAATCTTGATATCACCAAACATCCAAAAATCCCCATCTAGTAAATTAAATACATAATAAAGTTTTTGGAGGGCATTTGGTTCTGTGGGGTTGATATGAGTTTTGTCCACATTTCGATCATCTAGAATCTGAAATATTTAATTGGACACCTCCCGCCAGAATTCTACGATTCGATTTTCGTTTCAACCAAAGCGTTGATTTTCTTGGCTCTTTCAGCCTGAACAAGATGAACATCTACGCATTCAGACTTACACAACGATGGTTAAGTTGCAAGCGGCACTCTGCGTTAGTGACGGGAACCGGGCGTGGAACACGTAGCACACACACTCGAACCCACGCTACTTACAACCGATGTCGTGGACAACTTATGATGGTAATATTTCTGAGCCACCGACGTGGCCGTGGTCGTCGTACCTCCCTGAACGAAGGCCGGACCCAGCGAGTTCTTCTTCTGGCTCGGCGCGGCGGCAGGTTGCGGCTCCAGACGGTTATAGAAGTCGTCCAAAGCGGAGTACTTCTTGATCAGGCTCTGTATCTCCTTCCTCTTGGCCTCCCTTTCGGAGAGCGCGCCCGACGAGCAGCCGTCCTGCGTCTGGACGTCCTCGACCGGCTTGGGGGCGGCGTGAACGGGCGCCGGTTTCTCCAGGGGTATCTCCACCGGGCACAATTTCAAATTGGCGGAGTTCTTCCGCTCGCCGGCCTCGCTGACGCCGCTCCGGTGCGGCCTTGACGACTTCCTCGGCCTGAGCTCGGAATGATTGGATCTGTGGCGTACGCGATACGCCGTATCGCGGTCCAGATAAGAGTACGGCGGTTCCGGGTACTGCTGCTGCCGCCACTGGTTGTTCTGATGGGCGTTGCGGGATTCCCCGCGATAAGGCGTCTTCTCCCTCTGCACCTTGCTGACGTACGGGTAGGCCTTCTCCGACAGCAGGACGTTGGCGGTGGTCGAGCTCTTGCTCAACGTCCTACCGCTCACCGGTCCGTCGGGCTTCTCCGAATACCTCTTCTTGCTGTTGTAGATCCTGTCCAGGACGGAGGAATACTTATCCTCCAGACGCGTCCTGGTATGTCCGAAGTTCGGCACTTGGGTCGTGCTCTTGCTGGCGGATAAAGGGTGACCGCCGAGGAAAGGGTTCGGCGGGTAGCCGCCGTTCTTCGCGTCGTTGCTGCCGGAGGCGGCGGCGTCCGCGGACGCCGAGGGACCGCGCACACGCGTCGTCAACTTCTGCAAAAGGCTGGTGCACGATTCGCTCAGTAGCTGAGCCACGCTCGTCGTCGACGAACGGGAGTATCTCGTTCTTCTAGCGGCCGCGGCATTGTTGCTGCCGCTGCTCTGATGCGCATTGTTCGCCATGTACTCATCTGCACGGCGATTGTTCGGGTTCGTGCGAAATTCGCTAAGGCCGTTGTTGTTGTTATTATTAGAACGCGGGGTCCACGACTTCTGGCCGTCGTAGCCGCCGCGGATTCTACCGTCCGAAGGACGGTACGAGCGGAAGGACGCAAAGTCAGGACCGGACGACATCGGGGCTCGGCATAGCCGCAGGGTGGAAGGGCGCACAGACACTCGTCACCACACACACACAAACTGGACGACGACAACGCAATTATCAAATCGAAAAATCGACCAAACGCCACATGAGCCTGCCAAATACTAACGCACTAAAAATATCCGATTTTAAAGAGCTCGCGAGTCTAGCGTTCTCATAACTCTCTCCCTCTACACACACACACGTTGGGATGTGTGCCGAGACGCGATGTTAAAATAAGGTGGGTGAATAGCGACGACGGTTTTTCGTGACGATCGGACGCGCCAATTTCCAAAATAAAAAGCGGTCAAGTGTGCGGCGCTTAGATTTCCCGACGGCAGGGGGGCTGTTGCAACAGCGCATTTCTGCTCTATATTAATAATGAATGAAATGGCGGATACTTTTCTTTAATGAAACGTAGTGACTTATAATGATTCATCCAGAGATTCAGAATCCTTATATATCAGAGAAATATTTTCAATGTAACCTAACCTCACTTATTATTCATTCAATTAACAGCTACGACCGATATTCAACCAGATAATATATTTTCCACTATTTCTTTTCTAACCTAACCTAAAATCCGAACGACTGAAACAACCATGAATTAAAAATTGTTAAATTCTGCTAAGTAGGAGCCATGAAAGATATGTAGAAGTGTGTGTTAATTTTCAAGCTTTGTGTAAGTATTCTTATGTTATAGTGATAACTGGGATGATAAGATGCACTTGATTCACTCAAATTCTTCGATTTTGAATGGGCTGCTTTATCAATTAAAAAATTAAATTGATCTTCATCATATCACGTTGATCCACTGACAAATTTCATCACTCTTCAAATGAGAAAAGACATTCAAACCGTAGATGCTATTGCTGGGCAAAAATTCGAAATATTTAATTGAAACGTTTAGTTTCGATGTCCAATAGGAGGAGAAAATTGTATTGAACAATTATATGTATTTGAAATTTCATGATCCTCAACACTCAAAAATACGAGACGTTCCACTCCCCAATTTCCTTCTGTCAAAAGTCAATAGCAGAGAGGACCATCTTCAGATGGTAGGTACTTAAATGGTGAAATTGTATAATAGAGCATTTGGTGTGCTGGAAACGGATAGGCAAGCTACCATGAAAACCCAATTCAGTATAAGGCATTTCATCTGCGAAACACAAGCAGTTGTGATTATTAACAAACAAACAAACATGAAAAATAAATTTCATAGATTCATAGATCTGAATGAAATGAGATCAATTTCAGATGCATAGTTCTGGGAGCTCTTAGTACCAACCCTAAATTGAATTTCAGGTGGTGAGGAAAGTGAACAGAAAGCCTTAAGAGATAATTTCAAGATGAATATCAATGATCATCAACACTTCCGAACAGTTAAAATACAATTTACACTCTGGCTCATTCTTGGAACATAAACTATCAAAGTCATTAGTGCTAATAGGCATTTAACAGACGGTGTGAAATGTTCCTGATATGCGGGTAAATGAGCTATGAAGTTAATCAAATTAAAAATCGATCATGAAGTTAAAGCAGGTTAAAAACTTCATATACATGTATTCGAACAAATTATTTATTCCATGAAGGAAGTGTTGCAAACCGAGCAGTCATTGAATTAGCTGTTAATTCGAACAATGTTTTTTCAGATAATGTTTTTCTTAATATTGGGGACTGTTTTACAACATAACATAATCTTATTTCGTGTAGAACGATCTTAATAGCATTCAACTGAACATATCTTATATTTAGTCAAGTAGCTTGACATCTAATTTATGCACCAACTAATGGTTGTATTCAGCTTTTTATCTATAAAGCCCGTTTGTACCAGCCGAGAATTCTCTACCAAATTTTGTTAAGAAAACGGCAGAGATTATTTTGTATGCAACTGAACAGTGAATTCTACCGAAAGTGTGTATGTAAAGAATTCACGACGCATGAATTCTCTAGTAAAATCTCGGCTGTTGCAAACGGGCTTAAGTTACAAATCTGTAGCGTACGATCGATTTGTCAGTGTACGATTGACAGATTCGTAAATAATGCAATTCTGGAAATATTCCTGTAACTATCTTCTTTACAATGTTACGTTTGAACTACTTATCGTAAATAGTAAGATTCCTGTAAGCTGCAGATCACTTAAAACGCCCAGAATTTAAATTTTCTTGCAAGCTTATCAAAAGTTACAGATTGGCTTACAGATGAAAGCGGAATACTACCATAAAACTGATCAACTATGTACAATTTTTCACTACTGCGAGGGTGAAAGCCATTAAATTATAGATTAAATAACGCCAGGAAACCTACTATTCAAGAACTTTGTTTTGACACGTTGAAAGTGAAAAGATAAGCTACATGATACAGAAATCGAACCCGAACTTGCAGACAAATCGACTCGCGTTTCTTGATAACCTCGGAGAAACGTTTGATGTAAACAACTATCGCGCCACGAAACGAAAAACAACAACGCTTCGAAATGGAGTACCACCAACCTTAAGGATTCTGTGAAACTTCCTGCCGAAATGGGAACGACGAAACTTCGCACCGGCCCTCTTGATTTCGGCCTCGAATTGCGAGTATTTCATCTCGGCGTCCGATTCTAGTTGCAGGGGAAGGCGACAAGAGTGCAACATCGATTCGATAGAGGCATCGTACGATAAGCGATACAGATTAAGACTGATCGCACAATGTGAACCACGAGGACTATTCATAAATATTTACGGCATTTGTTATAAATTTTGAGAGATAATGTTTTAAATTTAGACCGAATGCGTCAGTTTCTTCCTGAATAGTCCAAGTTTCTAAGCGGTATTACGCGATGATCTTACCAATCAGACACCGCACAAGATTCCTGGTTGGCTTCCGGAAATTCAACAGTCTATCTTGGGTTTTTCCGAGTTGGCAACTCTATAATACTAGTAGTTCTCTTGTGGTTCTTAATCTTATTAAAACAAATACATAGAGAAGCTTTACTTTATTTCAATGTTGTCGGCCCGGTGAGAAAAAAACCTAGGTGGCAGTTTATTCTTCTTTTGAACTACTGAAAACCATACAGCTCAAGGATGTGCAGAAGCCGGCATCATTTCCTGCAGCTGTCATCTTTAGAACACCTACAAACCTAAGAATCTCCTTGATTCTAAGGAGGAGCGCCCACCGAAGTAGCGTAGCACTGACCTGGCACATACATGACAAAGGCGATGCATAATTTTCAGATATCGCACATCTGAGTGTCAGTTGCGTGAAATATGTCGTTCTCATTTCAAATCTGAAAATTATGCATCGACTTTGTCATGTATGTGCCATGTCAGTGCTACGCTACTTTGGTAGGCGCTCCCACTTACACACTAAGAAGAAGCAGAATTCTCTTGGCTTGAGTATTCCACCCTTTAGTAGAGTCACGATCTTTTGACTATACTATAACCTAGCAAACTTGTCCTAAGTGATAAGAGCAGGTTTCAAAAGATTGGAATAACCTAGACAGCCGAAAAAGATCAGAGAAGACAATTAGAGATGTTGCTCATTGAAGACTATTGTTGAACATGTCAAGGATTGCCTTAGTTGTTGGAAATTGCATTATCAACGGTATGGACTTTTCAAATCGTGGCATATCCTATGGAATAGCGATCTGAGAACTGCTTCAACTGGAGAAAAAGAAGCGGTTTTTGCATAACAATGTCGATGGGAGTTTGATAATTCGCCAAAATCAAAAGTACCTATAGAATTTCATAGAGTGGAGCCACCAAATACTATTGTTGAAGCCATTGCATCCAAGGTCAAGTGACCAAAACCGTTGCTTTAAACAGCATTTAAAGATTGGCTGAACTCGTAGATTGCACCTTAAGTTGCAGCCATGAGAAAAAGCACTGCAACTCAATTCCAAATCCAAAATATGAAACTAACTACAATCAAAAATCTTGAAGATTTGATGTTATACCGTTCAACGCTGGCAAGAGTAGGTTTAATGTTGAATGATTTGAATTTATCGCGAGGATAATATGAAACGTATACACTGTATCAAAATGCAGGCGTTTTCGCGGGGTCCAAAACACGAACAATCGACCGTAAAACGGACGACTTTATTAATCATAAATTCCGCAACTACACGAAGGAAACGGTCTATTTCTGAAATTGTACAGATCCGACGTGCACTCGAGGAAATCCGAGGAAAAATTCGAAACGTTTTAACGCGATCGAATCGGAGGGTTACGGTGTGTACTTTAAAAATAGCGACTATCATACATTTTGAGCGGAAAAACGTTCGCTAACGCACTATATTTAGAAATATCCTGAATCACAGAGAGAGCACATCGCCAAGTCGAGTGAGTCAATCAATTGTTATTCTTCTGTTACGAAAGATGCGGGTCGAAGGAAGAGATGTTGGGCAATATCCTCCTGTTGTTACCGGCCTGCAGGTTCGTTTCAAGATCATAGAACAGACATCGGCGTTGGATAAACAAACAGTCGGAGCACCTCTGAACAAGAAATTCTATACGCAAAATTAGGAAGTGTGTTTCGCAGACGGAAATATACCGGTGAGAATACGGCCCAGCAAACTGCACACTATTTTTTTGTTGAATATCTTCAGTGAACTCAATCAGCATCATCAGATTGCTTCAAACTTGTCCACCCTTTTGAAATAGTCTAATTGTCTCTTCACGAGAGCAATCTTAATTCGTTGTAATTTTAACAGCCTTGGTGTTGGGTCAGTGATCCACCTGGACCACCTGTTACTCCATCCTATTACTCACGCATCCCTTAGTATAGTGTTGGTTTTCAGGAAATAAGACACACGTTCTACATAGACTACACTTGGTGTCGTTGATATCACTTAAACCACCCAAACCCACCATAGTATGTTCAACTGGTAATTAAATAAACTGGTATTTAGATTATTACTTAAACCACAAAACCTACGTTAGTTTGGTTATGAATAAGTTCTTAGAATCTCCAGAAGGTTTCATTTATCCCACTTCTAGATATGGACGATTTACTATCTTTAGCCCTATTCTTTAGCCCTATTTAAAACATTTTCACCGAGCATTCTCTCTCTTCTTCGTAAAGACGAACTGAATTAATTCCATGAATTCTTCAAATAAGAGTATTTAGTCGTTAACGTTGCATCAAACTTCCAGTTTTCTTCACTGTCCGATTCTTTCTTTCTCAACATGATACGATTCCATTACATCTTGATATGAAAGATATATACGAAACTCGAAAGTACATAAAATAATGGCAGTAACTTCCTCTCACAAAAACGAAACACAATCATCAATCAGTAATCTTACCGTCCATGATCTCTTACACATTGAATCCAACCTAAGATAAATATACTGACCTGTTCGGACGTGCGTGATCTTCTGGAGCGATTCTTACGAGAAGATGATCTTTCGTGGCGGTGCCGATGACGTTTCTTTGACGTGGGCGATCTTCGATGGCTGCGTTTGTAGCGACGTTCTGCGCTCGAGCCTCTCTCGTACTGCCTCGACCTGTGCGCCCTCTGGCTACTAAAATTACAACGATTGGATTGAAAGAAAAAATCGCCATGAAAACTCGTAACTCATTGCTTGAAATTTCGAAGTTTTAGATAAAATGGTGTGACAACTACCCAGTGGGGAGGAGAAAAGAGAATACGATTTCTAGTATTTCGCTGGCAGCTAGATGAACCATGTTGAGTTATATTTTTACAGATTGCTTCTCGAGTGATAAACATCATGTATCTTAGTGATTATTAGTGGTTGTATGTCCACATCTTGGGCGCATAAAAATCGACTAAACTTTTAATTAGCTTCAAATTAATATTGTATCAAATGAGTGATATGCCTTTTTATTAAAATGGCATGATGAATTTGAAGAGGAGCTCTTCGATGATTAGAATATTCTGTTAAAAAAGAATTAAATTTCTTTAACAAATTAATGATAATAAGAGGAAAATTCGTAGGTTCCTCTATTGAGTTCAAGTGGTGCATTGAGAACAAAGAAACGTATTTATGCGTTTTGATATTCATACTTACCAGGGATTATTTTCCAACACAATGAAGATCTTTTAAATTCTTTCCAAACAAAGTGATGTACCGTAATGCATTCATTTAATAATTAAATAAATAATGATAAGAGTATGTCTGTGACTAGTGAAAATAAATGGAATCTTTGGCATTGAACTTACTCCTAACAAATGTAATAAAACTGCAATGACATTTTGATTATTAGAAAGGGTATACAAAAATTCGAAGTTAATATCCTGATATTTTTATAATTTATATCAAAGTAAATGTGATTTTTCAAGAGTAAAAAAAAATATTTACAATTTTTTTGTGAATTGAAGATACTGCTTAATTCAGTATAGATGGTTTCAATCGGAATTAAGTCACCATTTCTGGAACTATTAGACAAGTACAGTTTCTGATGAGACAACCGATACATATTAAAGGCACTTCGTGAAACAATACAAAATATCTGAATATTGATCAGAAGAAATAACAATCTGAAGGCATACAACAATAGTTTGAGATAACTGATAAAGATAACAAGAATTCACACAGGATCACTCGCGTTGCTTCCAACAGTTTCTGGAACATCGGGCAACGCAAAATCGATGTTATATTTGTCGGCAAGCTCTTCGCTGACAATCCAACGGTGTGTTTTATTCGAGGCATTCCAGGTCCATTTCGCCATTTGCGATATATGCTTCGAAACGCTGGTTTTCGACAATTCAATCCCCAAGTTGTTGGTCTGAATGTAATCCAGAAATTCCACGGCTAACGTGTCCCGTTTTTTCACATTCCCGTGCACGAGTTTGGCCAAGATACGCATTAGATTTTCGGGAAGTGGCCTTGGCGGTTTCTTCTTCTTTTGTGAATTCGCGTCGCCCACAACCAGATCTCGTTTTCTAATTTCGATTCTGCCATTTATTATTATATTGAGCGGTTTGAGGTATCTGTGTATGGCTTCGTCGACGTTATCACCATCTCTGTTGTACCATATGCATCCAATCGACCTTGGCTTTATCTTCTGCGTCTTGGATTTTATGTCGAGATCGAAAGCATCCTTCAGCAATTTCAATTTTTGTTTCTGCGACTCCGGGGACATTCTGGCGTGTTCTTCATCGTCGATCTCGTCGTCGCTGAGATGACCGTGAGGCACGAAAAACTCGTTATCAACCTCGTAATCGTCATTCTCGGGTTCGTTCTCCTTTTCTTCATCTGACATAACTTCCAAATTTTCACCCTGTTCCTCCTCCTCCCAATCGTCATCGGAATCCACCTCGTAATCAAAAATATCCTCTTTGCCCCAGGGCCTTCTGCCTGTGATATTCTTAGATTTCTTCCTCCAAGTACCGTAATAGGCCGGTCTTTGATTTTCGTGGAACTGCAGCAGTTTCACCTTCATCCTTTCGGTTTTTGGTTTCGTTTCGCAGATTGTTTCTCCCAGTAACACTTCATCTTCAACCACAATAACCTCTTCATCGGAATCTTCGTTAATCCAAGTTTTTTGACAAGTTCTGGGTTTTGTAGACTTCAGATCTTCCAGATACGAACAGTCCGTTTTATTGTTTACAACTAATTCTTCCAAGTTATTTTTTTCATCGCTAGTTAAGGGTTCCCTTCTAGGAGGCGGTAATTTCATATCACATTTCACTTCGAAAGGCAAAAACGCCAATGTAGTCTCTTCGATTTTTTTCTCGTCTGAATCGTTCACTTTTTTTGGTACGAAGAAACTTACAAAAGCGGCGGCAGCTTTCTGTTTCTTCTCCTCCTCTTTGAGTTTTTCCTTATTTTTCTCTTCTATTTCTTGCTGTTTCCGCATCTTCTCTTCCTCTTTCTGTTTTAGTTTCAATTCTTTTTCCTGTCTCTTCTGTTCTTCTTTCTCCTCCTTCTCCTTCTGTTTTCGTTCTAATTCTTTCTGTTTCATCTCTATTTCCTTCTGTTTCTGTTCTTTTTTCTTTTGCTTCTCAGCTTCTTTCTGTTCTTTTTCCAACTGTCTCTGTTTTTCACGTTCTTCTTTTTCCTTTTCTTTCAGCTGACGTTTCTTTTCAGACTCTAACTTTTTCTCCAATTGTTTCGGTGTGAGTCGCCTCGTTGGTGTTTTATCTTCAAATAGTTTTCTTACGCTGTTGGAAACTGGCGTTGTTGACGCATCATCGTTAGTTTTCGATGCACCGCAATTCATCTCTGAATTTTTAGCGATGTTTTTGGTACTAGGAGTGATGTTTGTTTCTGAAGGTTTCGTCTCATCAGCATCTTCACCCAGAGGAGCTGACGCTTCCGTATCAGACTTTTCACTTTCTGAATCCGAAATGATAACATGGCTAGATGCGGCCAAATCGTCTCCATTGGACGTGCCAAGTTGAACAGCTTCGTCGGGTTGTTCTTTGTTTGGGTCATTCGGAGGGCTGGAAAAAAGACTCCGATATAGATGAAATACCCAATCACGCCTGCAAGTCATCAGCTCCATCTAGAGACCAAAATAAATACTAGAACAGAACGAGATTTAAGGAAAATTTGGATTTAACTCAAATATTTACATTACTTCACGTACCTACCTGCGCTTGTCTTTGCGACAAACAAAATCTATTTCGGTCTTAAGAGGAAATGATAACCCACAGTTCAGTTTAAAACATGCACTAACACTATCTTAGAATGACACGAAATAGTGAAATTAGAACCTCCGCCGAGCAAATGAAGAACCAAAGTTAATTAGCAGATTTATTAGTTGGAAAGTTCATATTGAACACCACCACAATGTCTCAAGAGCAAACCTACGAATCTCCGATTGATTTATATGAACATTTTTCGTCCGATTCCAAAAATTGACATAATATTTAATGGTTCACCTATATCACGCTCAGCATAATATCAACAAATTGAAAAAATGATTCATCGACATGGACCGAAGGATACATACTCGATTATGTGATGATACACATTGCATTTCGGTATCCAAGTAGCCATAGTTACGTAAAGTACAGGCTGTTCTCTTGACGCCTCCAGTCGCATGCGGTTGAAGTTCTGCAGGATGCTTTCTTGCGTTGATATTCTCGACATCATGTCGTAATCGTATTGGATTGCGTACGTCATTTCTAGTCTGATCACAAACTTACTGCACACACAGAACTCGACCAAATTATTTCACATTCAACATGACTTTCGGTGTCAGTTCGAATAGTTAGGGAACAATTGGATTTTGACACATCGGCGAAGCCCTTCGCAACATCTATAAATAAGTTTTTCTGGTATTTCTGATCGAGAGTGGTAACATCCTGAAAAATCACATGGATTTTCAAGGGAACTCCTATCATCCCGTTCAAAAATACCAGTTTCTTATAGACCAGAAGGGGATTCAATTTGTCCACTTTCCAATAACCGTTCCAAAATACGCGCGGTCGAAATCTGGGTTAATAACACATGTAACAGATATGTAAAATGTCCCATGCGACAGGCTTATTAATCGACTATCTTTTAAGCCCTGAAATTACTGTATTTGGAATGAAATACATAGACGGCAGTGCATGCTGGCAACCTCTATTTTTTTCGGAACAAGGTCGCAGCCATCTCTTTCTCAAAGTCGTCCACTTCGAGGATAATGTTACCGCTGCAGAAAGATCCGCTGCGCTGATTTTAAACTAGTCTTTTTTCATCGTAACAAGAGATCTACTAAACTTCCTGTGCCTGGATTATCCGTCGCGTTTGTTCCTCTCAGCTCCTTTCTGTCAATATCAGACTTCCTACATAATTCATCTTGTGCAATATAAAAAGTGTATCAAGTAGATGGGCGATGCTGCAACGATAATTATGGGGAACAGAACATGCCATGAGAAAACGCCGATTGGTTAACAATGAGCAGATCTTGTGGTTCGCACAAACGTTTGGCTTTTTATGTCCCATTGCTGCCAATGCCGCAGACTCAATTAGCGCCTTCTTGTGTATCCGTAAATGGCTGAATAAATTCATTCATATAGGTTTAAGACTGAATTATTAGAATTGACGCATAGGTTGAACGGCAATCTGGGTCACATATGGCATTATATGTCTAGGCGAGATTCTCGGATAGATATATAGGATTTTTGCACGGGCTGAAGGCTGAGGGAAAGAGTTGACTGACCAGCGTTCCCAGGACTGACGCGACGCTACTACAACAAATTGGTTCATCAGTTCCTTGATCTGTCCCATCTTGGAATATACTGCACCAATTGAACTATTTCCTTTTTAGAAACTATACGTCTAAACACAAAAAAAATCACGCCAAAGGACAATTTATGAAATTATACGAATTAATTATTGATCATTTTTCTATCGTACCGCACTTCCATATCACCACTGAGGGTATAAATAATATTCACTGAGCGGCATTTTCTTAGAGAATTGATAAGGATTCATAAAAAAACCACTCAAAATCACAAAAACATGAACGTTTGCCCTTCAGCGGTCCTGTCGAAGTCCAGCTGATCGAAATGTCCTATATACCTATTATTGATTATTTCTTCTGTGTTTTTTTGAGTTTTCCCTACTTCATTCTATTATTATAATCAACGGTTTTGAAATTCGATTTCGATCAGTTATTCTCTACCTTTATTCATATGTTAGATATTTTCATCAACTTGAAACTGATAACATTCTGTGGTTTAAATATTCCAGTGATACTACTCAAACCATAACGATAATCGCATAGGAATGAGTAAAGGAGATAAAATTAGCATTAACAAACTCAATAGCTTTCAATCAAAGAGATTCATAGCATAATCATCACAAATTTTAAGCAAGGGAAATTCAATACCTTGTTATTTTATTTCGGATGAGACGTTGCCAAAATGATTTCATGTAAGTTTTTTGGTCGAAACTACTAATAACCGAAACTTCTTCAGTAATATAAACAGTCACAACAATTTTTAGCTGTGTGAATAACATCGAGAGGACCTTCTTTCATCTTATTCTATCTGTTTGATCATTAGTTCGTTTTCTGTTTTTCCTCAGTAAGACGAGAATAAGGAGCTTAAAGCGGACTTTTTTTGCGTTTTGAACGACTGAACAGATGATCACTATTGAATCAGACTCCAGAATTTGGTTACAGTCATTTTCATCATCAATTTCACTAATTTTCACGAAAAAACTCGAAACAAGACATCACGAATTTTAAGGGGGGCATTGAAACGAAGAAAACAAAAATCATGAGATATTGAAGTGATGCTCTTGATAACCATTCAGGCAAATTTGAATTATTCCCTGTGTATAAAACTAAAACTGATTTTCTTTTTTATTCACCCAAAACAAAGAACTTGACACTGACAATCCCCTTTTCACTCTTTCATAATACAATTTCAGACCTGGACTGATCCCGTGCAAAAAAAAGAACAACAGAACTCGATCACCAAACACCAAGAATCTTCGCAAGTCCGATAGTCGCCTTTACCTTGTTCCCTATCGCGAGATTTCCGAATTTCAAACCGCGACCCGCGTAAAGGTTAAAGCGGTACTGAAAGTGAAGTTGACAGCGTACCCGACGAGCTGCTGGAGGCCGGGCCACCACGTTCGTATGACCGTAATCCGAGGAGATCGCGACACTGACGTTAATCGTCAGTTGCAACGAGAAGCGAAAAAAAATGTATGAAAAGTAAAACGTGGAACTCAGCGAAGTGTGGTAGACTAGAGGAGAAAGTGAAACGTCATTTTTTTAAAATTTTATTCAATGAAACTTCCAAACCGAGAGTAGATTAGAACTGTGCAATCAATGTCAATCAATGTTTTCAAAAAACATACTAGATTAGAGCTGATGGGAAATATTATCTAAAATATTGACAAGCGTACAACACAGAGGCAATAATTAACTAGCCCAGACTTCTCTTGTGGCCCTTATCAGAGCTGTTCTAGCCTCCACAACCCACATTCCAGCTCCTGAGTTCTCATCCAAAGCATTTTTTGGAAACTCTCAAGGACGACAGTCAAAGACGGCCGAGTGACACATTCTACCAGACGACAGGTGGCGCGCTCGCCTGTATATGCCTCGATGGGCCCCTCTGATTGTACGATGTGAGCGTCCGAAGAAACGGATTCAGAGCGAGATGATCCACAGGTCCTGACCTTCGAATTGATGGCGGATTTGAAAAAATTGTCGAAACGGTTATCCAGCGAAAAGGTCACAAAGTAAGTTTCGCGTTACAAACTATTGTTAAAACTCTTATATCCATTTATAGGAACTTGACCTTCTTATGTGTTTTTATTGATTCTTCACGACTGAAATACGGAACTTTAATGAACAAATAACTGGTTCGGAAATATGTTAGATATGCAGATAAAATCTGCATAACAAATCAGCGTTAAACAAAACGGTATCAAATGTTTCGTGGCCGAGGTTACTCTTTGATGGAGTATTTATCGATTGAAATAAATTGCGAAATGTGTAGTTTCTAAAGGAAAACTACCCAACGACCGCCTTAGTTACATTTGAATCTAATCATGTCACCTAAGCGACAGATGAAGGTACAATCGGTCTACTGAATTACATATTGACAACTTTTGAATACATTTTTTTCACTAAGGTGCCCTGAAAGGGTTAAAAAACTCAAAGAACGGGGAAAAAAAATCAAGCCGCCTTACAGGGCAAGATCGATTTCAGGAGTACACAAATTTCCCAACATTTCCAGATTATAAATCGGATCAAGGTGGATCGTCTTACGCTGTTACGGGTTAAAAATACGCGATAGATTCAGGAGCGGAGCAGCTGAAGAAAGCTGTTTTATTTAAGACTGTACCACGTGGGTTCAGTGACAAATTTCGGATGGAAACTGACAGTATAAATTTTCGGCAAGCATATATAAATATTTATACATATCAAATCGGCCGTAGAGAAATTTCTCTTGGATGTAGGATGGCGCGAACCGTTAAGCGCAAATTCAAAATTCATTTTCGCACATCTCAACCACAGAGATGTCAATCAAACGAAATGGAACTGTTAGTTTGGCCCCCATCGATGTGGGAGATAACAGATGAGAAATTACGAGAGTGGTTCGCAAATTAGGTTGTTTCCTTGTTTGAACTTCACACTAATCGTTCGGAGTGTTAATATCGCCAACCTCATTGGCAAACACAAACAATGCGGAGAAATTGCATAACTAGAATGTCGAGAATACCATCTTTGGTAATGCTGAACCGTCAGTTACGTCCAGAGGGGGAAAGGTAGAATCTCAAAACGTAGTAGCTCGTTAATTAATATTTGAAGAAACTCGTCTGCGTTCGACCAAAATTAAAACGGAAATAATTGCTTCCTCTTATGAGTTGATGCTAGATCCTCATTCGATCAACTGGGTGATATTGAAATAATTCGTGTTTTCCCTTCAAAGAAAACAATCAATAACTTCTTGGCATCTTCTCTGCAAGCTTTTCACGAGGTTATTGAGAAAAAATCCTGCTCAATTTGTTGCCAAGTTGCGGAAAATATATCGGACTTGTAGAAGCGTTTCTGGCTCAAGGGTCATTTGTAATTGTTCCCAAGTATGCTCGTTTGGATTTAGTTCAAGGGATGTTGGAGGTAATGCTAGAGGTGAGATACCCTGGCATTCTCTAGTCACCTGTTGGAATCTATGTGGAAGTGCATTAGCATCCAGAAAAACAAAAATTTAGCCAATAGCTGCATGTATGAATGATCAAACTTGATAAAAACTTGCTTCTCGATAAACCAACTTAACATTTTATCGAAAATATGGTTGTACTGTCAACGGCCGTTGTCCTTTATCTCTTTGAGGTTACTAACTTCGGGATTAAACAATGACATTTTCCAGTCAAATACTTATACGACGAGTCACAAACGTCTGCACGCAAGGGCCCACGCATCCTTTCAATACAACCGTGATGCATGCGGTTTTTAAGGCGGTTGTTGCGAATGCAAGGTCGTCGATCGGGCAAAAAAATTACTCTAAATCTCGGTTATCGAACGCTGATTGTCTCACATACGCGTCAGTTTAGGTCATCGAATTGAACACATGCATTTACAATAGGTTTCTACAGCATTTGAACTTTTTTTTCATTTCCTATTTACCAAGTTTGGTCATTGTTGAAATTGAAAAGGAAACAGATATATTTCCAACGAAAAGAGAAAATGTTTTCACTGATAACAATGATACTTATAATCCTACCTAAACATAGCAAACAACTATGACTAGATGAACAATTCCTTCAATAAGTGTACAGTTGTGTATGTCATTATTGAATAGTTTGCAAATGTACTAATTTTCCAGGTTATTAATGAATAACTACTACAATTCAGCAGTCAATGAATTTATTTACGATCATAAAAGATTCCATGCTACTGTTCCAAATCAATATTTCAAATAATAGCCAGAATGGAAATGTTGCTTAACTGGTATTTATTCAATCTTTTTGAAGCAAGGAAATCACTTTCAATGTGCTTTTATCGAATCATAGAACAGGCACATTTCTCCTAAAAATTCATAGTATCTTTTCAACTGAATCTTTAGAATAGTGAATTGATTAATCATTTCATTTGGTGACAGAAAAATAGTTAAAATATCCGTAAAAGAAGGGAAAACTTATATTCATAAATGTCTTCAGTCTATTCCATTCAAGATGAAAATGTCTGGAAGGAATGAATCACAGAGAGAATTTCTGATATCACTGTCCGCAAGAAAGTAGAAAATACATTCTCGGTCCATCCAGAATGAGTTCCATTTGAAATATGCCAATTTATTATCTTATGGAGTAGCACTTATATCCTTCGAATGTTCTTATAAAAGTTCTCAAATTGATGACTATCTGACAAAGAAAAATCAATTGAATGGGTCAGTTGAAGAACAGTACTGGTCCAAAATTGCTATCAAGAGATAATCACAAAATACATTGCTATTTCTCATTCGTTGATTATACATTGTTTGAAGCAATGCCAATGGTGGGGTCATACAGCTATAGTGTTTGTCTTAATGATTCTGTTCTCTTGCCAATTCAATTATATGTTCATAATAATTATTGAAACATATGGAAACAACTACACACTTTACAAGTAATTGTAAAACCAGACTCAGTTCATCAATGGAATGGATAGTGTTATTCAAGTTTTGACAAATAATATGTTTATTAGCCCAAAAATTGTCAACATCTGGTGACCTGAACGTCGAAGATTTGTTAAACATCATTTTCATGGAAATGAGTTAACGATACTATTTATGGCACTAATACATGAGAAATTAAGGATCCCACATCGTCTCATTGTAAAGAACTGAACATATCCAGAAGATAAGCAATAAATATTAAAATGCTTCTGTTAAATGACCAAATCAAATGATTTGATTTGAGAAACTACACCTTAAACCCAACTTCGAAATCAAAGCAATGAGCATTGACGTATATGAAAACTAACAGGTATTGTTTACTTACCTCACGGATCTTTTATGATTAGGACTATCATATTGTTCAATCTTTCTCCTTTTAGCATCACGATCTTTGTCATGCGAATGAGATCGCGATCTAGATCTGGAATGATGTTTCCTCCTTGGTCGTGGCATCTAAAAATGTTACTTTGTTTTCAACAAGCTTTAAAATTAAACCAAAACATTTTACAATCAACTTCAGGTCATCATAGTAAAACAAGTATTCCAAAATAATAGACATATTAGAGATACACGGTTTAGGTGCCTTGAAATGAATTAGTAAAATTAAGGTACAAGGAAAATAGGTGATATCAATTTTTAAAAACAATAAACGAATGAGATAAGGTAACATATGAGTAGTATTCAAATTTTTTGACATAAGTGACTTTTCACTAATTACAATTGATCTTGGCTTGCTTGATGAAGACATATGAAGCTGGGTAAATGAAAAAGGCTGTTTGTAGCGGATTTCATGCATAAAATTGAAACTTATGATCAGTTTACACAGCCGCCATGATGCATTTGGTGGCGCCAATTATGCACCAATACGGAAAAGAGCTTGTTGCGTTAAAGTAGTTGTGGAAAATGAAGATATAACTTTTTCGAAGAATCAGAACTTACAATTGTTTGCCTGTGATTATTGAACTTATACCACACCAAATTCGCTATTTGACTTATGCAGTTCCAAGTTCTTTCAGCTGAACCTTGAATTAGTTGGCCACTGAAAGACAAACCAAACATTGATCCAACCTCACGGGTTCATATGAATATGCGTGATGTCGTTGACTTCACTTTAGAATGGCAAATCATGAGTGGAAAATTGAACAAATCGTAGAAATTTCAACTGCGGAGACGAGTTCGAACTGTTAACCACTTATTTAAGACAAATTTCAGCTGTAAAGCGCGGGTATATTAACGAAAATCTAGTTTCATTAAATTTCGAAGAGGTTGCTCTATGACAACATCTCTTCTTCTTCTTTGTCATGTCATAATTGTCAGTCTTGACAGACTTCGAAATTCGTATCAATTTCTTGCTTTATATCTAGTGGAAATTTTTTATTTCAGATCTTAAGTTTTATTCGGATCTTCGAGAAATATATTTCACAATTCATTTCTCATCGTTCAATCATATTCTCAATTCTCATTATGTTCTTCATCATTCAATGGAACGCAACTCATCAATTGTCACTTGTCAGGAAATTACCATCCGTCATTGTCATTATTTGTCATCACGAAAAAAGTCACAACAAAAAATTTATACATTTTTTCCCATGGAATATTTATTTTTCTAAGTTTTTTCCAGTTTACTGCTGTAACAGGGAAAAACTATTTTTATCTGGCTGTATGCTTTAGGTTCAAAACTTTCAATCAAATCGAGCTCTCACTCTTAGAGGCTGTAGGGATAACTTTGATTTTTCAATTTCTTTGTTGCTCTATATCAAAAATCTAAAATGAATAGACTCTTTGGTAAAGCAAAACCTAAAGAGCCTGGTCCAAGCATTGATGATTGTATAAAAGGAGTAAGTGGAAGTATTTTAGATGATGCATTATATTATAGTATCTGTTATAGGTTGATGCTCGAGCCGAAGCAGTCGAGAAGAAAATCCAAGTTCTTGAAAATGACTTAAGGAAATTCAGAGACCAAATGTCTAAAATGAGGGAAGGACCAGGAAAGAATGCAGTTAAAGCCAAGGCTCTAAGAATATTGAAACAGAAGAAAATGTATGAACAACAGCTTGATAATTTGAGAGGTCAATCTTTCAACATGGAACAAGCAAACTATGCAAATCAAGCATTGAAAGATACACATACTACTGTGGTCGCTATGAGAGATGGAATGGTTCAAATGAAGAAAGAATTTAAAAAGATTAACATTGATGATATAGAGGTATGTTCTTTCATTATTTTGAATTCACTCCTGAATCTTTGAAGTTTAGGATGTCCAAGATGAATTAGCTGATATGTTGGAACAAGCAAATGAAGTACAGGAAGCCCTAGGAAGAACTTACAACACCCCTGAGCTTGATGAAGATGAATTAAATGCAGAGTTGGAGGCCTTGGGAGATGAAATGGCCTTGGACGATGATACCAGTTATTTAGATAATGTATTGAATGCACCAGAAGCTCCCAGTAACAAACCAGAAGCTGAATTGAACAAAAACAAGGTAAAATTTCAGTTGAGCTATGATAACATCTAATTTTATGTGTTTACATAATTAACTAAATAAATACTTCAAAATGTGCTTTTATTTCTTATGTTGACAAAAATTGTCTCGTTTTGTTGGTCTATTGAGAATAAATTTTAGGAGAGTTTATGTGAAGGTAAGAACTCCTTTTTGACTAGATTATTTTGGGGTTGTTTAAAGTTTTGCAGTGAAAAAAAAAAGATGGGAAAAGAGAAGAAAATTACCCCTTACACAGTGTTAGCATGTCATGTGTCATCCATATAATTTGAAATGATATATTAGCCTACAAAAGTGTCTCTTAGAAACTGTGAGCAAAATTCATACTATACATATATTTTTTTTCAGGATGGCATACCAGTTGATGAGTTTGGATTGCCTCAAATATCAAACACTCACTGAACGATGTTTAGCTACTAATTTTTTTCAGCTTTTCTATTTACTAGGACTAGGCTTAAACATGTAAATCTTGTGTATCCACAAGAATATTTGAAAATTGTTACGCGTTGAATATAGTTTTTTTGATTTTTTTAATTTTATCATTTATGTGATTATATATTAAATATTTTAACAAAAGTTGGCTTTAAAAAAATTTTTTCATTGAATTGGGTAGGAGAGGAATCTGGATTCAACACAAATATTTAAAAATGAGAGCAATTCATTAAATAGTATCTCACCGACTTCACTTCCAAGTAAAAATTACAACTATACTAGTTATAGTTTTTTACAACTTATTTACAAATGTCTATACTATGTGATTTGCTAAAAAATAGTAGCTACATGTGTGTAGAGAGCAAGTTTAAGGTTTCATACACTATATTTGTTGAATCATAGGTTTTCGAATATTTTCAGTTCATAAATCATTTCCTTTTAGATCAGTTTCACTAGGGAAAGACATTCAGCTCATAAATAATATAATATGAGCATAGAACACTGTATTCTGCTAAATCATGATAAGAATGATTATATCACCAAAGTGAAAACCTGGTAATTCGGAAATTATGTACTCTTGTTCATCATCAGTTTCATCAATTTATTTGTGAAACGTCACCTTTTGAAAAGACTCAACTTCCTTTATCATAAATATAATGATCATTTTTTGGAAAAAGCTTTCAAACAATCCAGAATTTTTCTTACTCTCATCTTGCTTGCTTGCTCCGCATTCATTTCACCAATAAAAGTGAACCCAATATTTCTTTAATGATTTCTCTTCCTACTAACAACTGAAGAATTGCTTATATTGAACCCTTCATTCTTGAAACGTGGGACCAAAAACTTTTACGAAAATAGTAGGATCCTGTGGAAGGAAATGTTCATCTATCATTTAAAAAACCAAAGATATTACTATATATATTATAATATCTTTGCGAAAAAACACCTTTGTCTAGAAAAATTCTGCTTGACGTTATTTACCGTTACTATTTTTAGGTTAGGAAGAAAACCAAATTTCATTACTGCACATAGACACTATTCAAGGAAGCAAAGAATCAGATCTATGATAATTTATTACTAGTTCAATTTTAGTAACAATGGTGACTAACATGCGCATTCGTTCAAGTTCAAAAAACAAGCGCGTGCGCATTCGTTTGGTTCACCGAAAAGTACGCTTTGCGCATTCTTCATGAGAAATTACTAATTATGTTTGGTTAGCGATTTCATTTAACTTGTGTGCAGAATTTTGACTGGAAACTATGATATCTTTGAATGATGCTAGGAATGATGTAAGTATATTATTCTCAGAATTATTATTTCAATATGTTGTTGTTACAAATGAACCTCTGCTCAGGAATTTGAGGAAACATCTAGCTGCAGCCCAATAATATGCCCAATTCATCATTTTTCTGGTTGCGAATGGAAAGGTGCATCGGAAAGTATCATGCAACATTGCATTTCAAAGCATGGAAAATTCGTCCGGAAAGGATATCGACAAAAGTATGAAATTAAAAATTTCAGGTCTCTCAATGTGGTGAAGGATTTCCCACATATCATTGAAGCACATGGAAATGTTTTCATACTTTGGCTACGAAAGTTTCCAAGTGGAATCATCAGTTTACGTGTGCATTCTATGAAATGTTGCATGGATCCTGCCAGATATGAAGCTATTATTACATTTAATGCTGAAGTATCCATTCAACGTAAACTATTTTGTTACCCTTATTGCTATTATGAAATGGGTTTCGATAGACTTGATAACACTAAAGTCTTGTTAAATACTGACGATTTTATAGAAGATGTGAATATTTTGAACTATAATGTTTGTATAAAGGATAATTCGCTCACAAGTTGGCTATCAATGATTTAGGTTCAAGGAGAACCTCTTTATGGGTTGAATGAAAGAAAAACAAACCTCTAATAAAAAGATAGTTTTGTATTGATAGTTATTATTTGTGAAACACTTTTAGATAATATCGAAACAAATATTGATTCTGAGGTTGTGTTCAATTTGAGACTTTTTCTATGGTAAAAATGTAGTCTGCCGAAGAAGAAACTGACTAGAGATGACATTATGGATAAGATTGATGATTCATCCCAGTGAAGATGAAGATTTTGTCGAGAAGTTGAAATATAAACACTTGTTGTATCCTATGTGAGATCATGCATGTGCATGTTATTGTTTAATATTTTTTTGTGGGGTGACAGTTATTGTGGTCATATATGCGGACTGAACTCCACATTGAAGCATTTGAAAACATTGTCTAGAGTGCTATGAAATTTTGAATGTTTTGATGTACCTACTGTTTCTAAACATAATTGTTAGCTTGTTCCAACTTGGCAGTTGGCAATATTTGGAATATTTGGTATTTGATTGTGTAGTTCTGTCGATTTTGTTTTTAATGTGAGCAATTAATTATCGTATATTACAATAAACAAATTTTAACTTAATATTCAAGCTTTTTATTGAGTTTCCAAGCACCATATGGGAAAAATTAATCTAACATATAATTGAGTTCAACAATAAAGAGCTATCTGAATGAAGTATTGATCGAAAACAAAAAAACTGTTACGTTTCGATAAGGAACATCCCAAGTATATATCACATGGACAAGGTCCATGATGGTGATGGTCAAGGGCAGATTCTAATCTTCTACAAAATCGGAAAAAAACGCCCATGTATGGAAAATAGTTAGGAAATGAGAGAAACGGTTCGAAAAGGAACAGTATCAGCCAGTTTCATAATCAATTTTGATTACTTCTTAATTTTAAAGCTTCTTTTAATTCTATACTGTTGAAGAGAAACTTGTTTAACTCTTCAGTGTGACTCAATCTGCATTTTCCGTCCTCGCAAAGTTTCGAAGAAACGCTTCTACATTGTGTTTTATAAAGTGATAAAGAATGCGATAAACTAAGCAGTATAGCATACCGAACCCCAACATTTGCAATTATAACACAGAGGGATCATGTGATTGGTCGCCACTGTAGGTCTTTAATCAACTATATACCTAATAGTAAAAACCATATTGCTCCAAACCTTGAGTATTGAACAAGTGGTAGTCTATCAATTTTTCAATAGGAGTTCTAGGTTGAAGTCTGATATTGGAACGCGTCGCATCACATGTTTTGTAGCAGCTAAAAACGCTCTTTTCATAGCCGCGCGAAAACGCTTTCAGGGGGCATTCAGCCTGGGATCTGAATGAAGAATTGAAAATATTTAAAGAGGGATACCTTTTAATATAATAACAGAGCTGGCACCCAACAGCTCAAGGTATTATCAAACAAATAAATTAAACTGATAAAATGAACCAGTTCAGTGAGACTCATTCAGAATCCCTGAAATAGATAATGTATAGATATTTGAAATTTCTGTAAGGATCACTATGAGCCAGTCCGATCCTTAGTATTCTGCATTTATTGAAAACAAATTTTTCCGAGTTAGTCAATGGATAAAGGCGCGAAATAACCAGCCTATAAGTTATGAAAGAGATACTCGACTAGACAACGAACAACCTACCATAGGCAAAGCAGTAACCGTCAATGTGCCCATAACACTTGTCATTCTGGCTGGGTTGTACCAACGTATTGACTCCGGCCCACTCGATTCTTCTCTCTGGAAACTCTTTTTCATTATTTGCATTCAGCATTTCACAATTCATTGTCGACTTTTAAGGCTACGATAAGACTAAAGATCTGGTTCTTCGGATTTATCAGATTCGAGAATCTTTATCTGATCGAAATCGATGAAGTCGATATGCAGATTTTAGCGAAGGTTCGCTCATTTGCAAGTCCTTTTCAATAGAAGAAATGGCGATAACAGAGTAACTGAGTGGTGTGGTAAAAATTTTTGCCTCCGCAGAGTTGTATACTCACCCTGCCTAAAATTGGTGGCATGGTTGGAACAGAAACTAATACTTGTGTAATGGCAGGACAGGACAGTGTCTTATTTTACTGAGTTCAGCCATTTCTTCTCAAGAAGGAACTCTATTTTTCCAAAAAGGACCTAAACTAGGCCACCTAAACGCCTTCAGTTTATGTTATAAAACTGGAAAAATATATTACTAACTCAAGTACCTATGACCACCCTGTGGATTTCCAAAACACGACAGTCCCAAGGCCTAAGCTCCTATGAGGATGAGAAGTAGTGAAATCAATCTGAGTACATAAGGCATTTTATCGAAACACTGAACATAAAAATATCTTGAGTAGTTCTCTCTGTATAATTTTGGAATAAGAAAACAGTTACCCTGTTATAGATGGATGAGAGGTCAGAATTCTGAAACTTGCTTTCGATGTGAAGGTGCAAATCGCTATAAATTCGTCACGCATGTTAATGACAAATCCATCAAAGAAATCCTTGCGTAGATTCTCCTTTATTATTGGTACATGTGCGCCATTTCACAATTCATTGTGTCGACTTCTTCTCAAACTTGCAATGGATTTCGTTTTTTCCTCACCACACCTCCAAGCTCCGTCCTACTCATTTTGGCCCCCTCCCATTTCTTCCTTTCATTCATGAAACCCACGGTGCGACCTTAATTTCAGATTGCAATTCAGAATTTTTAATATGGCCGGTTATAACATATGTCGCGGAAATAAAAAACGTCTGGCCTGTCATTAACAATTCAAAGCGTTAATAGCAATCGTTCATTATCGGCGTATTAGATGAATGAACTTGCGCAATTTCCTGGCGTACGACCCTGTTTTCGGATTTTGTCAATGAGAAATTGTATTTGGAATATTGGATGAATATTGATTGATTTCTTCGCGAACGAAATCTTTGAATGCCGAAGTGTGGGCTTCGTGAAATTGAATTTCTGTTATGTATTGCAGAGGAAAATTATTTGGACTGGGGATATTTCACCTGGCGAGTGGGTTTTCTATTGGATGAATGATTAGCTGTGAAATTAAGGTTTCAATAGGTGTACTGTGAATTGAAGAATGCATGAAATTCGGAGATTAATCGTTTCCTAATCGAGTGCTCCGAAAAATGAAAAAGATTTGATCATAACTTAGGCAAGTTCTAGTTCAATTTTGAAATACATCCGCTCTCATCCTGTGATATTGGACTCTAGAGCAAAGAAGATTGACTTGTATTAGCTGTTCACAAAACAAAAGTTCAAACATCAACCAAACAAAATTTTTCCTCGAAAATGTCATTGAAACTTGAAGGTAGGATACTAAAGAAGTTATGGATACACATATAGTGAGTGTGAATCAATCCTAAAGACATTTTCATTCCAAATAATGACCAACATAATCGTACATAAACTAACGTCTTACGCAACTGTGAGTTCTTATGTCGGTAGCCGCTATATGACCTAAGGCCATCAGCGTGGTTTACGTAATAAAGACGCTCTATATGGCAAGGAAGAAACACATGAATGAAGGAAAGGAAATAATCAGTGGAAGGGTATCTAGGAACGTGCTCGGAGTATTGTGAATGACATTCTTCTCAGTTGAAGACAATGTTGAATGAAATGACATCGGAGTGAGATTGCAATCTCGAAACGCATTTTCCACTTTACGCTCACCGTTTTATGTCCGGTAATGTCAACGATGTATATCTGGCTTCTTCATCTGAACGGTCACGTAGATGGAAGACGTGATAGTCACCGGGCTTTTACAGTTTGAGTGTGCTTTTCTAGGCGGCACGTGATTTACCAAAAACGAATGTTTAACCAGAGCGTGTCACTGTTTGGTGTGGAATTTGGGTTAGACGCACCATTGGCTCTTTCTTCTTCGAAGATGCAAGTGCTTTAGGTCACCTGTCACGCTGAGATAAAAACTGCAGTTCGTTTTTTATAGAGCGTTTCAATCTAAGTGTCGCTGACCACTCTCCCAAGCGTTTCTTGTCGCGTGTCACTCTCACATAAATATCACCAGTCTTGGGGTCTTAGAAACACATTTGAAACATAGATGGCTGTCACATCACTTTAGTCGCTTCGTTTCCCATCTTTCTACTCTATAATCTTTGCAAATTTCAAAACGCTTGTCGCGTTTTGTAACAACAGGCGGCTGAATAGCAGAACAACGACATAGGCGATAAGCGTTAACAACATTATCATTGCTGTATCCCGTTACCGGAAATGAATCTACAAAAAGACATAAAAAAAGAGCAGACTTATAATTTGTTAGGGCTAATTGCGACGGTGTGCCCTCCTGTGACTGAAGAGACCCAACTGTGACCTACAGATCCTTCCACACTCAGGGCATGGATAGTCACCAACCAGATCTGGCCGCTGCTGAATCCTTTTCGAGTCTCCATTAAAACTATGTACCAAAGACCTCCACTGTGACCTGTCTAACGCTAGTTGGTCCTAGTTATGATTGGAATTAACTGATTTTAGGGATTAATGTAGTGTATCCTTAAACCGCTTATATTGTCCTCCTGGTTTCCGAGCTCCTTCTGTCAATTCGTCATACAGAGCTATTTTGAAGAGTCTTGTGTGTTGCATCCTCAGAATGTGGCCGCTCCCTGAGTCGGGCCCTCGTTACTTGAGTCTCAATTGTTGTACAACTCACGCGTTGCAAGACTTCTGCATTCGAGACTTTGTGGAACCATCTGATGTGCACTATCTGTCTTAGATGACGTTGTTGCGTTTGTTCAAGCTGTTTAATATGTCGCCTGTAGGGCGTCCGTAAAGAAGGACGACTTCTTTGTAAACAGCTGTCTTGGTCTTCAAATTGGGGTCGTGATTTTGAAACACTCTGACCTTTAGCTTCCAGAAGACCCGTGATACCGAAATGATACGGTTGTGTATTTCCGTGTCTAGGTTAGCCCTAGTATTTATGAAGCTGCATAGTGAAGTTCTGTGATAAACTTTGAACGGGTTTTTGCTCTAAGGCGGTTCAGGTTAAATAGGCCTCCTTCAAATCTGAATCTTATCCCAACACCTCTTGCAGGCATACTCATGTCAGCAATTATCGAGACAGCTATGGCGAAAATATTGAACAGTAAAGGAGCTAACACGCAGCCTTGTTTTGTTTAGAGTTGGTTAAGAAATGGTCGGTTGTAGAGCCATTATGCTGTATTCTAGCGATGTTGTTGGTGTGAAGGCTTTTACACACTGCTAAGAATTTTTCGGGTACTCCAAGGCATGATTTTCCATAGCGCTCTCCGATTCACCGAGTCGAAGGCCTTACTTGAATCGATGTAGGCTGTATAGATCTTTGATTGTTGTTCACGGGCCTTCTCTTGCAGCTGTCGCAGTGTGAAAATTAGGTCCACCGTACCTCGATTTGGTCGAAAGCTGCACTGGGATTCAGGTAAAAGAGTGGAATCAGACGATTAGCCATAATCTTCGAGAGAATTTTGATGGCCGCGCTAGGCAACGATATGCCCCTGTAATTGTTGCAGTTTGACGTATCGCCTCTTTTCTTATAAAGGTTGACAAGCGATAAATGCCTATAAAAGCGAACAAATCAAACAACTTGTGGATAGGAGAGGCCTTATTTTTTTCTAAAATACTAACGGCCAATTTCACCAAGGATAGAAACTGAGATTAGACTTAACTGGCGTTGAGGAAAGAAACTCGCCGATGTATGTATAACGATGAGGCATCTTAGATCTTAACTTATTCAGGTAAAATGGACTGTCTCTATGTATTGTGGTTTCTTATTTAACTCCATAGACAAAGCAGATGTCAATATTAGAAGTGGAGTTTTCAGCATTTGGTGAAATTGGCCATAAGTGATTAATCCAAGTTTAGCTTTGTTAGTTTTTCGATAGAAGTAAAGTTATAAGACGCTTTTTGAATCGTTAAATGGTACTTCCTATCCTTGAAAACCGAATCGATTAAGTATCAGTCATTGACATCCCACCAGTTAACTCCTATGAGTGATTCAGCCCGGTTCAGGTGTGATCTGTGGGTTCATTAATAAAAACACAAGCCTTGGTCGATTAAAGTTTACTATAATAGCCCAGACTAGAGATGAAGCGAAGGCGCGGCACGTTCTCCGCAAAGATAAAACTGGCCTAAAATATATGCACAGCGGCGTGCCTATCCATATCGACAATTTATTACAGTTAAGCCTGAGCGAACGGTGGCAGTAAAGGAGATGGTGATACAGATCATCGAGTTTCTCCGATGAATCAGCTTTGTATGATGGAAATAGGAAGATATATTGGGCAATTAGGAAGTTGTTCTGTGTAAGCTGAGATTTCCACTCTTTCTTGAAGGAATCTAGGGTCTAATTTATCTTATCGGCACGATTTCGTATGACGTTTAAAAATGACCGAGCAATGGAATTTCTCACACTGCATATTTTCCTATGGAAAAAAAAAATTTCAATGCCCATGGGTATTATCTACAAGATGGAAAAAAATTACTCGCAAAACACGGATACATGTAAAAAACGTTGGATTTTTTAAGTAGGTAACGCTACTATTATTTATCGTTGAATATATAGTTTCATATAGCAACTCTACCACCTAACGTTGATTCTTAGTTTGTTACACGTAGCAGACTATCCTTTTTGAAACCAAAATTATACGGAGATATAAGGATGCAAATACGTTGAGAAATAACATTGTTGAAATGAGAATTCTAGACGCTACAACAATGTTTTTTAAAGATAAGGTTATTGATCATATTTTTCCTTCACTCTGGTGTGGACGTTAACCAACAATTATAGTTTTCATTTATACTTTTCGGACAACATAAACCCATACCAAGCCAAGACTCGAGCCCAGGTACATTGACGGCTACTCCACCAAGCCAGCTTGAACTGGAATGAAAACGTTTATCTATTGAAGTAATACTTCTGAAAAATAATATTTGGATATTGTGTTAACGAAATTCAACATTGATGTAACGTTTCTTACATCCTACTGTTTAAACGTTGAGAAGACACGATAAGGACACGTTTCATATTGGTGGCTAAAGTCCCGGGTTGTAAAACTGTTTCGCATTCAACGTTGATGTAATTTTTCTTACTCCTTATTGGGAATACTCTTTAAACGCACGGTGAGAACATATTTTTTTGTAGTTAGATTGATGCGGTTTTAAATAGATTGCTCTGAGTACTATAAAAGGCGGTCGTATAGAGCCGTTCTAGATGTCCGAGCTGGACTGTTTACACACAATCGGAAACGAGACACTCATAGGCATCACTTTCTAAAAAACATGCTGTCAGATAAAAGGTTTTGTGATTTCGGTGATTATAATAATAGTAATTTCAAAACTTTGCATTATTAGATGTAGATGTAGAGAATCATCTACCTACAGATTTAGTAACTAAGAGGAATAACTTTTTCGAGTGGCGTTTGCGTCCTAACCAAAATAAAACCGAGGTTTCGTGTTTCCATTCGAATAATCATCAAAAATATAGAAAAATGATCGTAGTTTTCGGTTGTTGGAACATAACAATACAAAATATAGTGTGTTAAGCTGAATTCCTCGCTGAATTTCGAAGCGTATTTGGAAAATTTACATCTGAAGTTGAAAACAAAGAATAATATCCTGCATAAACTAGCTGGTACTTCATGGGGTACTGATGCAACGGCAGTCCTAGCTTTGGGTTCTTCGGCTGCTGAATATTGTTGTCTCGTTTGGGTTAATAGTGCTCAGATACAAAAAATTGATGTACAACAAAATCTTTCTATGAGAATTATTACTGGAACTCTTAGATCTTCACCTATTCAATGGTTACCATATTCGTAGACTGACTGCAGTTATAAAGTCTTGGAATAAATTTCACTCCTTTCCCAACTCTTTTCCAATTCTGTGCCATATTCCACAAAATACGATTCCAAGACTGAAGTTGCGTAAACCCTTATGGTCCAATTATTTTCTTAATTCGAATGTAAGGAACAAGGACATTTGGCAGTCTGATTTGAATACGTGCACTATTTTCAATCAAGAATAAGTTAGTGATCCCTTGAATAGAGTTCCTGGTTTTGATCTTCCTAGGAAAATATTCTGAATCGAATAAGAACAGGTCACAGACGTTGGTTTTCCGATGGAATTCAGTTTAGAGCCCTAGTTGTGAATGTGAGTGGTTGTCCCATTTAAAAATTTCAGGATGGTTTTAGGGCTATTTATGCAGTTGTATAATATCACTAAGTTTTCACATTTTGGAATGTTCGAACAGCCCCGCAATGGGCAATAACCAACAAACCGATCGAAAACAAATTGTCTGCCTGTAGAAACAGGTAGTGGGAGTAAGAATAAAACTAATGAATGAATAACACATGTTCTTATGAATGGATGATTAAGTAAACTCGTGCAAAGAGAGCTGGGCTAATGTATGCTCGAGCAGGGTCAGCCGGGCGTGGTGCTACAACTGTCAGGGGTCGGGGCTACGTGGGTGCCCGTTCAGCGGCTTAGGGCTAGCCGACAACGGATGGCACTAGATCTGAGGAGATGGATGATGGATGCACAATGGTCTGTTCTAGGTGTGTCTGTGGTTTTCACTATTTCATCTTGTACAAGCTGTGATTTTTTCCGGCCGGGGCCCAGGCCTGTACTCAGCCCCACCAAACTTCCACTATTTATATTCGTTCATGTGAGATTCGCCATTTGGAAGTGAGGAAAAACTCAAGGATTCACAGAATCTGACAATATATAGATAGTTGGGCAGCCCACGATTCTAAATCGAGATTTACTCGAGCGTCGTGGAGACCTACTGGATTTTGAAGATAAGATAGTAGAAAGAAAAAAAGTTTCTATGATGAATGCACTTTCAGTGGTGGGGAAAGCGTCTGCATGTTTTCGAAGATAAAAAAATCATGTACATACTCGAGTGTGTATCTCTGATAATAAATTCATCTTAATCTAACAGTTTGCGTGGTGGGGCTGGTCGTACAGAATAGTTGAAATTGTAGATTTTTAGAGGATATGTTAATTGGACCCAATGGAAGCTACTTTTCAAGAGACTGACGATTCGTCATAGTGGCCCTTTGAAAATGCAAAAAAAATCGTTACTTGTAGGTACATACTCGAGCGTGTCAGATTTTCATATGAGAGATGGTTTTTCTCGGTATTGGTAGACGTGTTGACCCATTAATCTGACACTAATCAGGGGGGTTTTCTTAATCGGACAATTTTAAGATGATAACAAGGCATTTTTCAAAAATATCTCCCTTTCAGTACCTCTAATCGTTTCTATATTCATTATGAAAGTTGTAGATAATAAAATTCTTTACAACTTTTGTCTGAAGCAATTTTACATACTCCTAACCGTTTTCGAGTCAGCGGGCTATAAGGGTGAGGAGCTTAGTCACACATGCAAAAGGCCAAGGTCAATGTGGAAACCCAGTCTAATGTACATTCATTGCCATATATGTCAAAAACGTTCAAAGGTAGAAAAAATTGCTTTGGATGAAATTTGTAGAAAATGTTACGCTCTACAACTTTTATAATGAATGCGAAAACAATTTGAAGCCCAGGAGAGGAGATAATTCAAAAAAACTGATTTTTGTGATCTTTTTGGCCTATTTTTATTGTTTCGGCTAGCTGAAACTATCAGATTATATTTTTTCCGTTGTTCTCTAGTCATAATACTCAAAACAAGAAAAAAGCCACCGCGCTCGGGAATGCACACGTGACTTTTTTGTTTGCAAGTTTGGCGCTCTGCCATACATTTTCGTCAAGCTTAAACATCAGATTAAGAGAATGGATACTTTTCAACACCATCTAGAAAATCAAAGACGTTCCATATTTTCATTTTTTTGCGGAATATTTCATTTAGAAGATACCCGAAGATTAAATTAGCATGCATGAAATTTTTAGGGGATAATTTCAAAAATATTGGCCACACGCATAAATAATTCACAGAATAGATAGATATCGTTTTAATATCTATCTTGAAAATCGAAAACGTTCAACACTATTGTTAGTTTGCGGAATATTACATTTATGGGATATTTTTGTACAAGAAAAGTAAAATTAATCCTAATCTTGAAATCTCTGTCTGAAAGGAGATTGATTGAACATAATGGGGATCAGACAGTCACAAAATAATAAATAAATTGTAAATCCTAACCTCAAATCTCTGAGAACCTGTCTGAGAAAAACTGAACTCGTGTGAAAATTCCATTTTATCAGTTCATTATTCTGTAGAGGGTAATGTACCTATTGATTTGAAAGGTAATAATGAAATATAACAAATCAACATAGCGGCAGAGCAAGAAATCACCACCTCAGGACATTATTCTAAAACTAGAAAGCCTAATAACGATTATATTATCAATCAGATAGATCGTTCCATTCGATAACAAGAAATTAATATTATCAGTTTCCTCACACGTAATCGGAAATTGCTTATATTCAATATTTTTCCTGATTTCACAGTTGAGTAGTTGATTGATGAACATGTTGTTGTTAAGGTTTTACTCTTATTTCTTAGTTATCCTTCTTTTAATCTTGCATACCAATAGTGCCCCAAAAAAGCGGTTGCCTTTACCGATATGTAAGTTACATAAGAATAGGTATTATTATTGTGTAAAAATACTAAAACAAGCCTTTCAGATTTGAAACCGAACAAATTGGATAGCTTATTGGGACAATTGAATGATGATAATTGACAAATACTTGAAGAATGACGATTCTGCTCTTCAAATAAGATTTCATTCAAAACACCCATGAATATTCTACAAGATTTATGATGAATGAGGTCTAGTCCTAGCTTGTAGTTCCTTGAAAGACATCGGCGGGGAAGATATAGGTAGAAGGGAAGAAAATAATTCCACAAAATATTTTAAAATGTATAAAAAAATAAAACCCTTAATATTTGAAGCGTGAACATTCCATTTGCTGAAACCGACAAGTTCGATAACCAGCCCGTATATAAATTAGAATCATACCGAGGAAAGAATTCGTCTTCGAGATACTCAGTCATCCTGTACAGACAGAGACCGTAGTCGATATAAATTAAAACTTAAATCGTTATCCACAACATCAGCAGCTCAGTTATCGCAGTCACGGTAGTAAAGTATATATTACACACATTTCGCGCGTCCTCGGGTAAATAAATAAAGGAGTTATCACTAAATTTATACCGATACGATTATGAAATATTAAGCTATAATCGGGAATAATGTGTCACTTTCGGACTATACATCTTTTTCAGGGGTGCAGGGTGGGGCAGAACCCGTTGACTCGCTGTTTTCATGAAGATATAATACCTTGATGGTTGGGGAATTTTTTCATCGGGAACCGTTTTGTCATTGTCAGCAGAACGATGAAGATTTTATCGAAATCACTCAAATTGTACAGGGTAGTTCACTCGATTTGGTATATTTTGTTTCTTAACGCAGCGTTGGAATCTCCACTTGAATATACAATTTTTACTTATAGGGAGAACGAATTGATAAAAAAGATTTCAAAGATGATTTTTCAGCAATAACTGCCGGGTTTCCAGTATAATTTTTTGCTTGAAACTGTTTTCTTTTCAAGTTACAAGTCACAAATATTTTTATTCTATATTTCCATAATGATAGATTTCATTGTTATAAAATCTTATCTTATCATATAAAATGATGACTCTAAGATGTGACAATTCGTGAAGGTTTTCACAACCTTGAAATAGGGAGTTGGGAAATCAGCCCTACCATAGTTTTTAACATTCAACCTGTCTTAATACTTCTATTTACAGTAGTGCTTTTAGTAATAGAACTCGATATATGAAATATTTGCTTCAAGGACCTCGTGTCTTGAAAAATGTTGACGCCACTCTTGATTTCATAATATTTAAGGGTTGCAAAAAAATTCAACAACCTGCAATTAGGTAGGTATGTATATCATAGCAAGTATTTGCCAATATCTGCATCTTCTTTTGGAGAGGTCTGAGGTATTCATTGAAAATGATTAAAAACATGAAAAACCTCATGTGGGGCAAATATTGGGTTATTGAGTCATATGCTCACTGCTGATTACAATTCCTCATTAATATCTACTGAAAAAATCATAAAAACCTAGTTCGTTTATGTGATTCTCTCACAGTGTAGTGCAAATTCGAATCAATATCGATTTTAACCGATAAGTACATCATAATTAATTGTATCTATACAAATATGTAACCGTATGGACAAAGCTGCATAATTTGTTGCATGGTATTCTCAAGAATACGTATATGTAATGGAGTTCCATGTTTCACCAACCATTGCTTGTTCAATGGTTAACATATAGATGGCACCTGTACCCTCATACCAGTAATAAGAGTCCAGATAATCCATGGTTTTCTCCTTTAAACAGGATTGATGACTAAAATCGAACATTTTATATGCTGAGTACTTAATCAGAAAGAAAGGTAAATATGTTGAGCTTTTTGTTCAATTAAAATGTGGAAAATTGAGTGTTTTCCAATTAAAAAATTGTGTCCCAGTGGAAATTTTGTAGGAACAAGGGACTATTTGAGTAAAAAGACCTTATGATGACGACAATATTGATATTTTGAAAGAGGAAATTTTTTTATAAACGAAAAATAGTCTGATTCACACTCGAAACTAAAATAAAAAGGCAAAATCTTGACTGACAACGTGTAGATATGACAAATCTTCAAACTTGATCCAAAGGAGATCTGAAAAATAGTATAAATTAGTATTTTCAAATTTTCGCCTCAAATTTCAATAGTTATTCTACTGTGAGACTGTTCAAAGGGTCAAGATTATTATTCGAAACAGCTGTTGATACCAAAACTGACAAGAAATTCGTCATTACCATTTGCTCTAACGTAATGGAGGTGTTGAATGTTTTTTGTTGAATGGTTGGCTACCCTATATACCTATAGCAGGATTCTCAATCTGCATTCAGGCACATTCTCAACATGCGACAGACAATTTGAACTCCTTAATTACCCCAAGTTTTTCCTCGAGACCCAAATCACGTCCATAAGAAGAAGTTAATTTTAAATGGAGTCATTGAGAGGAGCTCTTCGTTTTACTTTATCCATAATGATGTCCAAACTCACGCCATCAGGTTGCGCTAGCCATCCCATTCAGAACTGGTCGGGGTACCAATAAATGTCCATCCAAGGCTCTTTTCGATTCGAAAACGATAAAATACTAAAATATTCGATCAATTTATTTGAAATGATCTCGAGATAGGATAGAAGTCGTGAAAAAATGAGCAGGATTATGAGTATGATGGTTTCGAGGCAAGGATTGGCGGAGAAAAAAAATTGACACAGTGTGAATGGGATACCTATATGTCTTTCTTCTTGTTGAAGAAAGGAATTGGATTTTCCTACAGTCAAATACGTTCACCATTACTTTTGTTTTCGATAATTTTTTTTCGATAATGAAAAATTAACAGTTCAAAAGTTTTTGGGAACTTGCTGCCTTCTTCTGTACACGAGGCACTCGATTGCTTTGCTTTTGAATGCTTCCTATGGATTTCAATTGTACGGAAACTGCTGTCAGCCCGGACATGATTCCTCTTGCATTAGACTAGGAACTTCATCCAGTAGTGCCTCCAATTCTTGATCTTCGAGTTTTTTTGGCTAGATTCAACGTTCAAATTGTCATTCTTGAAACGTGCAAAGCCTTCCCCACAAGTCCTATACATTTATCAGATTATAGTCACCATAAACTTCCACAAGAATTCTGTGAATTTCAACTGTAACTACTCTTCTTCCAATTGAAGCAGAAAATCAAATCCTTTAATTTTAATTTTTTGAATCCGCAAATGCTCTAAGCTGTTTAGTTAACGTATAATCAACATATTCAAAGTAGTAAAAAACTGTATGAAATTTAACGTAATATTAACTGAATGCCACCAGAATGAGAGACTAATAACAGTCAATACTGTGACATTTACCTCAATTGAAAGATCACTTGTCCCTCTACATGAATACTTTGCAAATTTTTATTGATTCCTTGAAGTAGTGACAGGAAGTGCTAATTGGAAAACTAGCCAGGCCAATTATGTCTCGACAAGGATGTCTTCAAAGAAGAAGCCAGAACAGGTCAATTTTTGAAGGGAGGGGGACATATTTTGAGAAGAATTGTAAGCCGAGATCTCCTCTAACCTAGGTGTAGGGGCTATCACCCATAAATTCTTCATAGGGTATAGAGGGTGAGCTAAACCTTAAATAATTGTCTTCCAATTTAGGTATAGCTCACCCTCTATTCCCTATTAAGAATTTAGGGGTGACAATCAGTACACATACAATTGAGGAGACTTGGGCATACAATTCTGCTAGAAACATGTCCCCCTCAGACTAAAAATTTACCTGTGTCGGCATTTTCTCTGAAAACATCCTTGTCGAGACATAATTGGCCTGGCAAGTTTTCAAATTTTCACTCTGTATATGTTTATTCAAGTTTTATTTCAATAAAATCATCCTAGATTCATACGATTAAAGAGGCAACATTCAAGCCTAATATAACTCCATATTTTACACCAATATTAATCGATTTATCTTCAGTAATTGCAGAACGTCAACTGTAAAAATTTCGAGGGGAGCTATAACTTTTGCTGTGCCCGATTTGAAAGATTTTTATCGGAAATAATAAACCAATAATTAAATTCAGTTCTCCCCCATACGAGAAAGATATGATTTTTCCCACTTGCACACTGAGAGGTAGATGGGTTTCGGGATTTTTTCAGTACCTATAAAAATTCGTTTTATATTTATCGACCATATAAAAAGGTGAGACTGCGACATCGTTCATGATATGGAAACATAAATAAGGCGGATTTATAGCGGGTGGAGTGCAGGACTACCAACAGATAGAACGTCGAAGCAGCAGCCGGACTTCGCCGATTTTATTTATTGCTCAGCCGCTCCCAGCAATAAAATGAACAGTAAATTTATATAATTCCTGTAATAAACTGTTCCAACATCTGATTCGTTTTTTGTTGAAATATGGACCCAAATGGTCATCTGGAAGAAATGGAAAATGCTGCAGATATTATAATGTTCTCCCCGAGTCTCTGCTCCAAATCTTTTTCATCCAATTGAGAAAAAATCAACTAAATTAAGAATTACAGTAATTAGGGGGAGTCCGGGAGACTTGCTCAGGTAGGAGACTTGAACCACCTCAAATTTCGCGCTTCCGATATCGTAAATAGCTTGAGATATACTCTTAAAAAGTCACAACTAGTGGCGGCTCCATTTTGGCCGCCATCAGAACTACTCAAAATGAGTGATCTTAAAATGTTCTGATCTAATCCTTCCCAGATTTCTCCGAGTTGGATTCCTAAGCCATTAAAAGTAGCTGGATGGTTTTCTGAACTTCTCAGCCTTCTATTGAGGTTGTCCCAAACCTGCTCAATCGGATTGAGATCTGGACTTCTTGCTGGCCATTCCATTCGAGAGACTTCAACCTCTTCAAGGTACTCCTGAACGATGCGCGCACGATGGGGTCTGGCATTATCGTCCATAAAAATGAAATTTTCACCAATGTATGGGGCAAATGGCACTACAAGCTCTTCAAGAATGTTCCTTATATAGCTCCATTATCAACAACCACTAGGTCTGTGCGAGCAGTCAAAGATATTCCACACCATACCATAATCGCACTATGAGCATATCTTTCATGTGGACGTCTGTATACAAAGGAACGTCGATCCCAATGGTAGAGGCAGAATCTAGACTCATCTGTGAAGAGAACTCTTTCCTAATCGGCCTCTTCCCAATGGATATGCTCTCTCGCAAAATCCAAAGGCGCCCTTCGATGGGCTGGGGTAAGAGCTGGGCCTCTTGCCGCGACACGAGGCCTTAAATCATATTCTCTGAGGCGATTTCTTATTGTCTGAGTGCTAATTCGCACCTCATGAGTTTGCTCAAGCTGAATTTGAAGGAGGCGAGCGGTTGCAAACCGTCGTCTCAATGAAGAAACTCTCAAGTAACGTTCGTGAATGGCAGTTGTTACCCGTGGTCTACCCTGTCCTGGTCTTCGGATATTCATACCTGTCTCCCTGAATCGCTGCAGGATTCTGAACACACTTGTATGGGAAACTCCAAACCTTTCTGCAATTCTTGTGTATGTCCACCCTTCTTCTCGCAAAACTGCCGCTTGGGCACATTCCTCTTGGGTCAAATTGCATGTTTCGCGTTGCATAGTAAAACTATTGATCATTAGAATTGATCGAGAACAACTGATTTAAGAATGGAGCCAATACATTCAAAATCTGGTAATATCATCTTTTTTTATTCCTGCTGGGAAAAACATCTGTATTGAAGAAAACCGTTGAAAGTGGATAACATGCATAATTCTGATAAAAATAATTATCATTGAGAACACCTTTAGATACCCGAGATGACAACCTTCATTAGACTAGCCCTTCCCTCAAAGTGGTTGGCTCTAATAAGATTGTCATAAAGTCGATAAAGTTGAACATTTTTTGAAAAATTCCCCAAGAGTCTCCAGGAAGAAAAACAAGTATACATGAATACATGGAGCCGTAAAAACTAATTGGATTAAGATAGTAGGCCGCAGAATGTTCAGAAATGATTAGCGGCAAACGAGTAATTGGTAATCTACTGTGAAATCCTGGGCATAAGTCCAGTAGCCACAACACCCGCCTTCTGCAATAATAATGAACGCACACCGCGGCAGGTCCGGACGTCTTGTTGGATCAAAACAACCCAGATACTCCCGGTTTAATGCATATTGATCGAGTGTGGAATCGACGTTCTGGTTTCTGGTTTCTGGTTTCATGACAGAGTGTTGTTAATTTGAGAGACAATATGACGGCTGGAAAGGCTGATTTATCTATCACGAGGCATTTTCCACTATTTATGTTACATGTATAGTCTGGAGATCACATATGATGACACTTATTGCCCTTTACAATGGTTAGTCGAAGATCAAACTAGGAAACACTGATCGCAATATGAAGATTGGATTTTATTGGATTCCCTCGAGTCAAGCTCTAGTAACTTCTTAACGCTTTCAAGGACGAAGAGACGTGGAGTATTCTGCAACTCCTTACTCCACCAGTGCAACTGTTTTGTCTTGACGAATTTTTTAGCGACCTCATCATTTTCGGTCAACTTTCGAGTAGTTTTTCTTCCAGTCTTCCGTAAATGTCATACGTATTCTGAAAGACCATCTCTTCTAGTAATAAATCTGAGAATTTCATCCATTTCGGCGTAACCGTTCGGTCTTGAGGAATTTTTAACTGACCCCATCTTTTTGGGAATTTTTCGAAGGTCAACGTCAGAGTAGTTTTACTTCCAGGAAAATTATCGTAGATCTAAATGTAGTACATATTCTGAAAGAGCAACTCTTTTTGCAATGAATCTGAAAATTTTATCCATTTTGGCGCAACAGTTCGGTCTTGAGGAAGTTTTAACTGACTCCATCTTTTTGGGAATTTTTCGAAGGTCAACGTCAGAGTAGTTTTTCTTCCAGGAAAATTATCGTAGATCTGAATGTGATGCATATTCTGAAACAACAACTCTTCTAGTAATAAATCTGTGAATTTCATCCATTTCGGCGTAACCGTTCGGTCTTGAGGAAGTTTTAACTGACCCCATCTATTCAAGAATTTTTCGAAAGTCAACGTTCGAATGGTTTTTCTTCCAGGAAAATCATCGTAGATCTGAAAGTGATACATATTCTGAAAGAGCAACTCCTCTAGTAATAGATCTGAGAATTTCATTCATTTCGGCGCAACCGTTCGGTCTTGAGGAAGTTTTAACTGACTCCATCATTTTCAGAATTTTTCAAGGTCAACGTTTGAGTAGATTTTCTTTCAGGAAAATCATTGTAGATCCAAAAGCCAAAAGTTATACATATTCTAAAAGGGCAGCTCATCTAGTAATAAATTTGAAAATTTCATCCATTTCGGCGTAACCGTTCGGTCTTGAGGAAGTTTAAACTGTCCCCATCTTTTTGGGAATTTTTCGAAGGTCAACGTTCGAGTAGTTTTTCTTCCAGGAAAATTATCGTAGATCCAGAAGTGATACATATTCTAAAAGAGCAACTCATTTAGTTATAACTCTGAGAATTTTATTCATTTCGACGCAACAGTTCGGTCTTGAGGAAGTTTCCACTGACCCCATCTTTTTTTTCTGGGATTGGTTATTCGGTCAACCAATAAGCATCTCTAGAATAAGGACAATATCCGACAAACGAATGATTCAGCGTCCATCACAAAACCTATAAAGTCGAATTTATACCACGTACCTGAAGCCGAGTAGCATAACTAACCTTAGGTTAATTGGAACTAACCATGCACGTTCTTATTAACTGGCTGTCGATGATACAGGAGATCGATATAAATTATACCAGGCGTATCTTGGAAGTCCTGATGTGAACTGAAGAGCTTCTACCTACTGTGTTAAGTATCCATTCCAATGGGAATAGTAATTCCCTAGTGCTGTGGAGCCTGTGGATCGATTATTGAAAATTCAGCAGATTTTTATCCTCGAAGTTCCATGAACTCGACACATGTTATGCGGGAAATGTGGGTGTTAGTTAGAAAATTTCGAAAATATGTTTTTGAAGTGTCGCCGCTACTAAATGGAGTCCCAAGATTGAAATATAACAGAAGACACATATTTTAGTCGATACATATTTATATTTTAATTTAATCATTGAATTCATTGGGTTATTTAAGCAATACCATGTTAAACGAAAACCCTCCCTTTAAATTATTTGAAAATTGAACGACTCTGAGGTGTTTTTGCCTTCTTAATAATCTTGTCGGATCATTCTGAAGAAGAAACTTTCATTGATAACATCATTAAAACAATGCCGATTAGAGTATGAGCACTACGAAGAGTTAGAGAAGGTCCAACCAGATATTACACCTTGAATTTGAGGTTTCTGTAACATAAGAAACCTCTTTTAAATCCGTAGACCTCACCAGATATTCAATTTGCTCATTTTTCTACTCTGTCCTCACTCTAAAACAGTCTTACTTACACATAACTTAATACATGATGAGTACATTTACAAAATCGTTTTTAATTTCCTTCATTCATTGTTATAAGTTCGTCAATTATCTTGATCAATTTTGAGCGGGGAGTTTGCTGAAAATTTAAATATTATTCGTTGGGTTCATTGGTACCTAACTATAAGTTTAATCACCAGGATTCTGCTACATAGACTTGATCTTGCTACCAAGAGTATCACTTTAATTATTCATTCCGATAACCATCCCGGTTTGTTTTTTTTGATATTGATTAATCTCGTATCTCCTTCTATTTATACATTCATAAATAAATAAATTCATTAGTATATCCCAACAACGTTGCAGCCTCTAGAGATAGAGAGAGACAGATTCGAGCTGCACGCATTATAATTCATTATTATTAATTGATGTTAAAATCTCGTAATGAGCTACTTCTGTATTACATTTTCCTCTGTTACCATTGGCGGATCCGCTACGGGTTATAGCGATACAAGCTGCTTGATTAATGCCGGTTTCTCTACGATTAAAAAAAGGGGAACGTAAATTTTTTCGAGCCGTATTATCAATCACTCTTTTCGACGAATGTCGTAAAAGTTTAGTAGTACCTAGCGGTTTCCGTTTGGAATCACGCGATGCTCTTACATAGTTCAACATCAAAGCGGCTTTTTACTGTGTAACTATAAGTTTGAGGCATGCACGTGCTAGGGCATAACTATCAGCTATAAAGAGCATCGAATGGCTAATTGAATTGCACTTATTGTATCATTATATGAAACTACATTCGGAATTTTACTACACGTGGACTGTCGGACGTTTTGTGATGGAATCGTTTCCGTTTCACACCAATGGTTTGTTAAAAAATCAAAACAGAATAATATTAGGCAAGGGAGCAAAAAATCCATTCTTTTTTAGGTATCTATGGAACAATTTCAAATTCAAATCTGTGCTCGTTGGAAAGCCGGAAAGGTTACATTTTGCACTTACCCCCGGTTCCACAGAGCGTGATCGGAGAATCAACGCCTGATTGACGAATAAACGTCAGTTTGTTTGATTGATTGATTGAACGAACACGATCATTCAGAATATATCATTCTCGCATCAAATTATGATCTAAATATACGTCTATCCAATGATTACAATTGATGCTCCTTCAAAATATTGCGAAATGCAAAGGTCTCAGTGATTTCGTTTTGAAAATCGAGTGGCCGGGCAATGAAAGTTTTGTGAAACCCGCGGTGAAACAATTCTTTTGCTGTTTTTGTTTACTACATTTAGTTTTAAGTTAGAGAGTGTTGAAAATGGAAGTCAACCAATTTAAAATTCAGTATCTACATTTTACAGCGACTGGAAGTGTGGATGGATTTTTATGGTTTCGATACTGTAGCTTCTTGAGTGTTTTCTACAATCAGTACTTATTGCATTACCCTGACACTTATTTCTGAAGTTTATTATTATGATATACAATAAAAAAAAATCTTTTTTCGATATCCAAGTACTTTGTTCATAAGGTAGAATCTTTTTTTTTGTGTAGCAGGGGGAAAATCTGCAAGTCACACGAACCACCCTCTCTGAGGGGGAACAATTAAGTGTGGTGATTCTCACTCTCCTGAACTCGAGACCCACTAAAAACCCTTAACTGCTTCTTGAATATTGTTTTCTGTCATTTGCCTATAAACCGTTCATCTCTTAGTCGGTTTTCTTCTCGCACACCATCGTGCTGGGATTTATGTGTTTATCATCTATTGGATAACACTCTATTGGATTTTTCAATAAGTTTCTGTTCTCATTTTGATCTCTTTTTATTTGATATCTTGGTCTCCTTCGGTAAATTCGCATTCTCCTTTTGTCTTCCTTCGGGTCGTAAACCACTAGTCTCCTGAGTTCTTCATTCGGATGGTTTTTCGCAGTTTCGAATAATTTCTCTGCTTTTCTATTCATGAATTCCTTTATGGTATCCCATTTCAGGTCCCTGTAAATTTGTCTATTCCTGATAAACCAAGGTGCATCTATTGCACATCGTAGCAGCTTGTTTTCAGTGGCCTGAATACTTTTGATATGGCTCTTTGCCGCGAAACCCCAGTAAAGTGATGCATAAGTCAGTTGAGGCCTAGCAACGGCTTTAATAATCTTCAATTTTGTCTCTTTCGACATGTGGCTTCTTCTTCCTATCAGAGGTTAGAGTCTTTTCATCGCTGAAGAATTTTGTCGATTGCTTGTTTGATGTGGATATGACTTTTCCAAGAATGTCCTTTGTCAAGCGTTATTTCTAAACATTTGGCTTCATTTTTCCAATCGATTTCTTCACCGTCACCTTCTGGATTCGTTGTGGGTCGCAGTCTTCTCTTCTAAAGTAATATTGCTTGGCTCTTCTGTCCATTGAGCTTGATTTTCCACTTTATGCACCAGTCATTTGTTTCGTCAATCGTTTCTTATAGAACTCCTTCTATTATTTCTGGATTGCGGTGTAGAGTTGCTATGCCTGTGTCGTCAGCATATAACGTTAGCATGGTTCTTAGATTCTTCGGAATATCGTGAACGCATATGTTGTAAAGAAGTGGCCCCAGTACTGACCCTTGGGGTACTCCAGCCTCTATATCTCTTGTTGTGAAGCATTCTCCTTTCACATTCACGTAAAATCTTCTATTTTTGAGATAAATCCTGATCGACTTGCATATTTTGATCGAATATCCAGCACATCTCATCTTATATATCAATCCTTCATGCCATACTCTGTCGAATGCTCTGGCGATGTCTAGTAAAACAACACCCGTAGCTTGTTTATTTTGGAATCCCTCTGTAATGTGTTCTGCGAGCCTTAATGATTGTTGCTCTGTTGAATGCTCTCTTCTGAATCCGAACTGTTCTGGATTCAGAAGAAAGCATTCAACAGAGCAACAATTATTAAGTAGAAAATAAATAAAGTAGAATCAGTAGAATCACAGATGAATATTGAATGCCTTGCTTCACATAGAGGAATGTCTCAACTCCACCCACGATTCACGATTGTTCCAATGATGTCATATATGGGTAATCAGATGAAGGAGGGACATAAATACCTCAAAACAAAGTTAATTTTGATGCGGGACTTCCTCTACGATCAGGTGTATTTATCTCGAACGAAAGAACAATAAGTCGATGGTACCTGTTTCAAATTACAGTGCGCGTAATAGGACCAAAAGTCCTCTAAATCTTCATCAACTTGTCGCTAATTGTATAATGAGTTAAATTATCCAGCAATAAAGCTGGCGTCCAGAGAGCATTAGAGTAATTGTAGGGGAACAATGGTGAGACATTTCTTCGGCAGCGGATGTGAAAATTTACGGAAAATATGTCAGGCCATATATGTATGGATAAATTCGCTGATCTCACGTAGACTTGTGACATCTGAGTTGGTAACGCTTCGCAGGACGATTTTTCCCAAAAGAATTCATCCTTGAGCACATAATTAGTTCTAAAAATAATGCGAGGACCAATAATTGTATGGATTGTACCACTCTCACATAAATGGACCATTCTCGTTGATAAATTTGCAATAATTACACTCGAAATATTCCAAAAATGATCTAAAATATATGTTACTGACAGGTACTCTTGTTAAATCAATCGAATTAATTTTTTTTCAATCGAATTCTTCATTATTTGAAGCTGTGATCGCACCCTATCTAAATGAAGTTATTTTCGGATGATTTTTTTGTTTCTCTCATTTAATTTCTTATATATGATCTATAAGAATCATTTTTACTTTAAGACTAGGTTGATTATTCCAGAAATATCCAAGTTGAGTGGCAATGAACAGATTAGTCCATAATATTTCTCGAATGAATGCCAAATGACAGGGAAATATGGTACCGACATAATAACAGTATTTGTTGTCTGCACTTCCTTGCAATCTTGTCATACTAATGGGCTCATGTGAGCCAATGACTGGCAATTTACCTAAGTTTCTAATTATCTCGTTTAGAGTAGAGAAGTTTCCTTATGTAGAGGCATCTTTTATATTGTCCTATGTAATAAATTGAGGTAGATAATAAGATTAGGATTCAGACGATGCCTGAACCGATACCATCTAGGGAAACGTATAATTGTTCCATTTTTAGCATAAGTACCGACTCTCAGGTATGGAAACTTCTTGGGAGATTAGGTATATTCTTTGAAATCTACTAACCACATACCTCAAAACATGAATTGTTGTACTGCACATACTCTAGATATGGAATTGCGAAAATTGAAATGATTACTGTTCAAAAAAAAAGTGTGTCTTTCCTATACGACGATATATTGAAAAGTTCTTATACTATTATAGAACCAAACATCATTTCAATGTCCAAATATTTTATTACTCAACATATTGTCCTCTTGATTGGATACATTTATTACAGCGAATATGCAACGTCTCTAGACTCTTTAAAAAAAATTTTTTTTAAAATTACTTTTTCGACCTCAAACTTCACACTGACACTTCTAATGAGTTATTGTTCGTTGCTATGGTAACGCAAATTTTTTTTATGCTGGAACTGGTCTAAGGCTAACTAGCTATCAATACATCCTCCTATATATTTTTGAGTAGCCCCTGCTTAGAAATAACTCCCTAAAGATGGCACCTGAGAAGTAAGGACCAAAGTGTCGTGGAAAATGGGTAGAAAAAACAAAAAATTTTGAGTACTCCAAATATGCTCTCAAAATATACCTTTTACCTAATATTTAGCAGGTTAGGAAATATTATCCTGTTGAACGATATCCTTCGAAATTTCCCGATAGAATCCCGAATAGTATTCTTGTAATCCTTTTCACGCTTCATTTCACAGTCAAGACATGTGTGTATATTGTTCCGTTTGAAACATGGGAACGTTATAGGCTATTTATATGTTGAAGAGCCTTTGTGAATATCGGGCTCTGTTGATTGTACGGCTCGACGTTAAAGGATGTGGATTAAGATTTGTGGCTTATTATTGGGTCGTAAATCATTTCGCTCATAGCTATTTTATTAATTCTATAGGAGTCGATGTTTAAAAAATTATGTATCACTTTATCCAGCCTTAATGCCGGGTTTTTTCGGTAAGGTGTGAAAAATATGTGCTGGTTGTAAGCATGAAAGCTGAGGGATCATTTCGTTGATTAATTATAGCTGTGTGCTATCCGAAAAGGATACCTTCAGTTCAAAATGGGAGATCATTATGAATGGACTTTGTAGAATCGAACACATTCTTCGATATTCATCATATTATTATACTATGTAACCTGGAAAAGAAAAACTAGGCCCTCTCTGAGTAGAAGAGACAATTTTTCCAAATCGCTCCTTATCTTTGAGAAAAATTCCTTTGTGACTGCTATAAGTGTCCATCGTGACAGATGATTTTGGTAGATTCAGGAAGGTAAAACACCAGTCCATGATATTCAGTTCATATCGCTTGGAATTTCATACAAAACCTAGGTTTTTACTGTGTTGAATATGTTGGATTATGTGTCCACTGAGGGTTTGTGGGAGTTTTTAGTTTTATGCTTTGATTGGAGGTAAAGTGTAACTGAAATGCATTGAATGCTTGTGGAGGTTCATGGTGACAACTGATAAATCATGTAGGGAATGCATTCATACTAATATGGACATTGATGGGTCTGAATATCAGCATTTGAACTATCAAGTCCTCCGTGAAGTTTCTTCCTTTTTGTCCAAAAATTCGTCATTCTTTTACCTCCTGATTCAAGATACCCAAGTTTACGAGGATGTAGCAACGAACAATAACTCATTAGAAGTGTTAGTGTGAAGTTTAAGGTCGAAAAAGTAAACCAGAGTTGCGCAAAAAATTGAAACAAAGAAGATGTCCACCGAAATTGTGAAAATCGAAAAATTGGAATATCGAGCCATCATCAAGTACCTGTATTTAAAATGGTCAAGAGGTAAGCAGATTTACCAAGATATGCTTTATACACTTGGTGAACAATGTCCTTCGTATGCGACCGTGAAAAATTGGACTTCAAGCTTCAAAAGAGGTAAATTTTCCATCGAAGATCATGATCGATCGGGAAGGCCAGTTTCTGTGTCAGTCCCCGAAAATATCGATGCAGTTCATGACATGATTTTATCATACCGTCGAATTGGGCTAAAACGGATATCTGAAGCACTGAATATTTCATACGAACGCGTTCTTCATTCAGTTCACGTCAATTTGGACATGAGAAAAATTGCTGCAAAATGGATCCCCAAATGTCTGAATGTTGACCAAAAGCGTGCAAGGGTAGAAGCATCGCGTTCGATCTGTGCTCGATTTGAAAACGATGTAGACTTCTTAAACCGAATTGTTACCATGAATGAGACTTGGGTATATTTCTACGATCTAGAAACAAAGCAACAATCGATGGAATGCTGACACTCTGGTTCTCCAAGACCTAAGAAGTTTCGTGCCCAAAAATCTGCTGGAAAAGTTCTTGCTTCAGTTTTTTGGGATTGCCATGGAGTAATCATGATTGATTTTTCGGATGAGGGTAGAAAAATAACCGGAGATTACTATTCGACGTTACTGGACTACTGGAAAATAATTGATGAGAAAAGACGCGGAAAGCTATTCAAAGGTGTTTTGTTTTATGCAGGACAAAGACCCTGAACACAAATTCCATGTTGCCATGCAAAAAATTCGTGATTTAGGGTTTGAATTACTAAAACACCCCCCTTATTCACCAGATTTGGCTCCATCCCTTTATCATCTCTTTCCTCAACTGAAAAAAAATTTAAAAGGTCGTAAATTTTCTTCCAACGTGGAGGTAATAAAAACTGTGGAGGTCTGGTGTGCAGAGCAAGAAGAAACATTTTTTTTGAAAGGTCTAGAGACGTTGCAGGTTTGATGTAATAAATTTATCCAATTAAGATTAGAATATGTTGAGTAATGAAATATTTTGACATTGAAATTTTGTTGGGTTCTATAGTAGGCTAAGAATCTTTCAATATATCCTCGTATACCTACAAAATTTTCATGTTTTATGAGGTCCTTCACGCAGAAACTATGAATTGCTCGAATGACAAATCAATTCCAAAGATTGAATCCGCTTATTTCAATAACAGAGAAGATTTGTCTTTTTTATAATATTCCCCATTGCCATTGCACCGAAAAAGACGTAAGTCACACTAACAATCATGGAAATCGAGGTGAAGGAACAGATGTTTAGAAAGGAAAACGATGAACTTCGTGTTCGTTCTTTTTCCCTCGACCTTTATCAATTATATTCGAATATTTCAACGCACAACGTTTTTATTGATGTAAATATATCTTGGAAGGTATCAATTAACGCTGTCGGCACTTCGGCCGACGATCAAATTGATTAATTGCCAAATTCTGGCCAGGAAATTCCATATCTCAAAGGTATAATATCCGTACGATGGGTTTCACCTTTAGCCCGCTCCATGTTCTATACATATTCCATATAGATATATATTGTTCGTTGACTGGGTTGGGCAACAGTTTATAACAACGACCATCATTTTTATTTGAGGTATATTATTTATTGAGATGGTGTTACAAGACGTAGTTGGCGCCAAAGGACTTATATCTCTGACAAAAAGTGAACGGCGTAAATTACCGACTGGAGATATTTGACCGGTCGAAGATGGAATGGAATAGACAATGATAGTCCTCATGAGCGCGCAGGTTTAACAATTAACTACTTAATATTCTTAAAAATGCCAATATGATAACACAATTTCTGAAAAAAAGCCTGTCAGTTCAAGGGAATATCGCTAAAAAATTAGATAGTTATATTGTCTGCTGAAGGAGTATGACAGCTTGGACATTGAATGATTCTTATTGTTTCAATGTTATTTGTTATCCAACACTGCTTTCCACGAATAGTTTGTAGCTTCTGAATATACAAGTAAATGATTTTAAGTTTTTATTTTTTTTATTTCAAATGATGATTGAAAAAAGGGATTGAAAAAAATTCTTGAGAGATGGAAAAATATACAACAGAGTGAGTCCTTGATCCGTACAAATATTTCAACAGTAGGTCAAAAGAAATACTTTTTTCCTTTACCATTTTTCCAGAATCGGCTCGGTTTGAAAGAGTCAGGCTGTTGAAAAACCATAAAAAACGTTGTTTTTAGTTCTACCTCACGAACTGTTTCATCGAATGAAATGAATTTCGGAATATAGTTTTTCATTTATTTGATTAATCTTTTTCGAACACAAAATATTACCCACAACTTGCAGTTTTCTCATTAAGACCATTACGCACCATAAAAATACAAAGAATTCAAAGAACCCAACTCTTGAAACTATGTTGTCAGCTATCTAATGAATGGTTGAACGCTTTGTAAAATAAAAGTATTCCTCATATTTCCTTGTAGAATGCGCCGTTTTGGAGTGATTTGATAAAAAATATCTATGAGATCTTTTAAAAAACTACACAGATGTGTAGTGTCACAGATTTAGCAATTTATTCTGAAGTTAATTCAAATTCAAATTAAGTCAAAGACTCATTTAGTATAACATGCTTCGCTTTTTAATTTAAATGTGAATACTTGCATGTATTTGCAATACGTATACAACTATTTTGATATAAAATACAAAATGCAGTCAGTATTATGTGAATTGAATATGTTCAACACAATTTCAGCTCAGCCAACTAATCGGTAAAAGAAGAAATTTTTAATGTTTTCTCAGACAAACAGCCTCTTGTTGATGGGCAATGAATGAAACTGCTAAAGAAAACAATCTTTCTACATGTCCCGATGAGCACAAACCCATGCTATTTTGTATGAACATACTCTTGGATTTCATAGTTTTGGTAGCTGAGTAACTCTAACCCCAATTCTGGAGTATGTGGTTGATCTCTGTCCCATCTCACAAGAACAATAAATTCGTCATCTTCTCTTCTACTTCTGCTACTCTAGGTGCTTCCAGGCATCGATGAAATTTGTTTGTAATTTGCTTCTAGATTCAAAATAGATTTCACTAGGGGTTGCACTACGAAATTAAGATCTATATTGTTCCCCTGTCCCATCATAGCTCATTTCGCTGCTTTGTCGTCTATACACTTCGCTCCAGATCCAGTGTTCCAAAGTTAGAATAAAATCAAGTATCTGGAATGGCTTCCAGGAGGTTACCTAGCTGATGCAAGTTTTTCGTCAAAATCATTTTTTGCATTGGCTAGCAGTAGCGAGGAATTTTGTCATCAGTTGATGGGGTGTTTCATCCTCCTCATCTGCAATGGTCAGTTTCTGCTGAATCTATTCTCGTAAGGTTTTCCAGAGACCCTGTGAAGAATCCATTGAAGAGGTAGCATATTCGTGACCCAGAGGTACTTCTTAGATCCAACATTTTGGAGTGTTCCAATCTCGAAAGATTCCTCCAGAGTAATTTTCAATCAGTATTTTCTTCCACTGGAAGCCTTTCTTGTAGGTAAATTTTCCTATACCACAGAACCCTTCTGGACCAATGAAGGGAGTTTATGCTCCTTCCTGGCAAGTGTAACCGGGATCCCAGGCTGAACAGACCTAGTTTTTCTTGCCTAATTCGTTGAGTTTCCTTCGGTACTTCCACCTTATGGAATTGATGACAGTCACACACAATTGAGCGGTTTTCTGATTTGGATATTGTTTCATAACAGCTCATTGGAAGAGACCCCATATATTTTTGGGTTTTTCCAGATATATAAATAAGAGCGTTTTGGCCCCATCTATAAGCCAGATGATATCCATTTCAGTTGAAGTTTTCTTCCCAAAATTGTGACAGTAATTTGTGGTCACATTTGTGAAGGTTTCAACAACCTCGAACCTCTCGAACCGTAAGGCTGCGCCTATGGTTTCATATGCATATTCTTATGCATTCAATAAGTCACCAGAAGATTTATAACACACGTGCTACAGTACCTTCTAGATGGGCACAGACCAATATAATTATATCGTATTGTAATGACTCTCTTGTCCAGTTCCTGGCTGATTTCTTGTCTGTCTGTCCAGTCGCACCGAGATCGTAGCAGATTATTGACTGACACATTTTCACCGACCATTTGTTTCGAACTTGTAGCGCAAGTAATTAGATGCTGCGGGCTGTGTATACGTATTTCTTGCGCCGAATAAGGCTTATCTTTTCAACAGAAATTGTTATGTTTTGAGATTGTGTCGAAGTTATAAATCGTCTCCTCTATTTTCCTATTGGATAGGTGTTGGGAATGATGTATTGATAAATTATGATAATACGTTTCGTATGAGTTATTCCATCGGTTATAACCGAGGCACCTTCACATTCGAATTGAATTCATGCGATTGAAAACGATATCTTAGGTCGGGAATTAGTGCTTGAATTCGGTTTTCGTACAATTAGCAGTCATAGTGAGAACTAATATTAAACACAGAAGGAAAAAAGTCAGCATATACCTGTTGAAATGAAAAACCAAATCAAAGAAATTATGTAAATTTAGAAATTAGACGATATACAGTGTGAGTCTTTGACTCGAACAAATATTTAAACAATAGATTTTTGAGGTCAAAAGAAACACTTCTTCTCTATACAATTTTTTCCGATTCAGCCCAGATAAAATATATAGCCATTTTAAGTTTTCCTAATGAGCTATGCCACCCCTGGAAAAACAAAATTCCCTTCAGAATAACAAGCTAAATCTATGACACTACACATCTGTGGATCTGTTAAACAGAGTTGTATTCAGCCAAAGTACCCAATTTTCTGATCTCATATATAGAAGATATAGAACATGCCAAAATTCTAGTACATAGGTTGCTGTTTTTTGGAGTCGCCACCTCAATAAATAATAGTGCTCTATGCAATATATGGTCAGGTCTATTGTGAGTTATTTCTGGTCTGTGAGAACTGTGCGATCCCAGTATAGCTTGTGATGATCATTTTCCAATACAGAACCTTAATGGTAATTTTAATAACGAACCTTTTGCGTCCTAAGAAGTTGATATTTTATTGATAATTCTTGGTGCAACAGCAATAGCATCACCTTGTTCTTCGTGCTCCCGAATTTCTTGCATCCTCCGATGATGTGCTAGGATAGATGGTTCCATGTGTCTCACAGTCATAACAACACCAGTCCACTGAGATATCCTTGACGATTTATTTCATGTAGTTTCTTGCAGGATTAACTTGATTCTGGATGGCAATGATGAAGCCCTCTTAGGGAAACAACTTTCCAGAACACAACCAGTAGTTCGACGTAGATATGTTGACGTTATCATGGTGGACCTCATTCTGGTGTCTTCCCTGTAAAGGTTTGCCAATCAGCAGAAAGCATTTTGCTTTCTTCAAAGTATCAAGTTGCGAACTACTCGATGAAGTTCAGACGAAACAGACTTGTTCAGGAAATATTCTTTATGACCATCAATTTCTCGAGATATAGGGTTGGACAAATCAACAATTGCCCGACCTCCCAGATGTCGTGGCAGCTCTTTTTGTTCTTTCGACCTCCCAGGCTGAAGTTTATGATGTTTCGTCAGTATTGTTCTAATTTTCCTCTGTAGAGTTGTTAAATAGGTGGTGATCCAAGATATCTCAGGTATAAAAAGGATTAGGCTCTGTTGGAGCCCTTTCCTGGTTTTCGGGCTCATGGTGGTGGTCGGGTACAGTCTCTTCTTCGTCTCCTTGATGAAGTTCGATTCCTGATCTCCCTGCACTGCTTATTCAAGTGCATGGTGTTCTCTCCCATGTTTTTCTGCAAACCCCAAATATGATAATGATAATTATTATCGTTTGAAGAGAAAACTTTGCCCTCTTAGGAAAAGGCACTCGAATACACCACTGCGATATGCACAGAGTAGCTTGCATGCGATCACTAAACGTGTCGTTATGCAAACTACTGTCACACATTGCACACTTCAAATGTGGGTGAAGATGGGGCAATGACTGTCTTAAGTTGTAAAGGTAGAAAAGAGGGATACTACAGCACACTTATTAGCCTTGGAAGAATTGGCAGTTGCGAGATGGTACCATCGAAGACCTGGCAACATTCCCTGTCGTACCCTGTTGCAGTTGATTGCCGCTCCTCACATTTGATTGCATTTAAGGACGCGAGTCTTCGTACTCGAATTAATAATTAAAATACTGGCAAGAGAGCCGCACCATGACAAGAAGAGCGGCGACGGTGAATTATGGAGCGTTTCTCCAGCCGCAGGGCCAACTCTGATGAACAAACAAATGATCGCCTCGCGAAGATGCAACTCATTTATAGCTCCCATTATTCAGGTGTACCGAACGTTATTTATCGTTGAATCAATTGATTCTTGTTTTTGTTTTTATGTGATTCGATACGAGATGATTAGAAGGGGTTTTTTTAATGCTCGTGTAATATATAAGAAAGTGTCAGGACATGGGAATATGTATATCGATAGCGTGTGTACACCGATAGCTATCTTAATTAGGATATACTTTAACATTATAATTGTTGATGGTTTCGTTGTGGAGTTGATTCGAAATGAGAGAAAAATGAGCCGAGTTATGAATCGTGTAAAGATTTTCAATGGAAAAAACTATAATTCGAAAAGCTGCTCTTTGAAACTATTAAACGATAATCAATTCGAATTCATTCATTAGAATTGATTCTTCGCAATATGTGTCAAAAATTGTTAATCTTTTTTGATACCCATAGTATACCTTATCATGTATTTATCAATTCATCGTAAATGCTATGATGTAGTCAAAAGATTTAGAGTGGGTTTCACACATTTTTGATTGCTCGATCAACGATATGACTTTGCAAAACGAATTCAATGAAACTTTTTAATTTCTGAATATTTTGAAGAAGTAGCAATTGAGATTCATAGAATGGATTCATATAGAGAGAATGATATTCTGAATGCTCATGACTGAATTATCGATTGAAATCAAATTCACGTTGATTCGTCAATCAAGCTTTGATTCTCCGATCAAGAGTTGTGAAACCGGGGGTATAGTATATAACATTATTAGAAAGGTAAGAGGGTTTTTACTGGCGAATGGAGGATATAACTGACGAGCCGCAGTCAGTTACCTCCTTGAGCCAGTAAAACCCGTTACCTTGCGTGTATTGTTTTATATTTTATTTGTTTCTCATTTTTAAATAGGTTAGATAAATTCCAAAAAAATCTCAATAATTTGTCGCAAATGTCGTAAGCTATGGAAGCGTTGCCATGAACATGTCTGTTTATTTTTCTTTACATTTGTTTTGGCGAAAGCGAAAATGAATGTACCAAAGGAAATTATGGAGGCAGCCAGCAGTGTAGCTTCAAGTTTATTACCTGCAAAATCAGCTTCAAGGTACGAGTGAGAATACGACGACTTCAAAAAGTGGCAAAACAAAAATAGTGTGATTTGGGTAACTGAAGATGTTTTGTTGGTCTACTTGAATCAACTATCAGCTAGATTCAGCCCTAATACTTTATGGGCAAATTGGTCTATGCTGAAAAGCTGCTTGGAAATGAAAGAAAATGCCCCTGTTCGCAGGTTTGTTTTCCTTAAAAAATTTATTGAAAAATATGACGTTTAGTTGTCATTTGCAGATTTCAAAAGGTAATAGCGTTTCTGAAACGAAAAACTGAGCGTTATACGCCAAAAAGGCCAAGGTATTAAGTAAAGAAGAGGCTGAACAATTTCTTTTACATGCTCCTGATGACCAGTGGTTGCTGGCGAAAATTGTAACAATATTTGGAATTTTTGGATGTTGTCGATGTGACGAAATTCTCTCCTTAAACATGAATGATGTAGAAGATATGGGAATATACGTTATTGTGACTCTTAAAACAAGAAGATTCACCATAACCGATGATGGCTGCAGCTTCAAGCCCTGCATGTTATACAGAAAACATGTAAATCTTCGGCCTCCTGGAACAGAAAGCCTAAGAGTTTTTTTGACATACCGACATGGAAAGTGCATTTCCCTTAATGCTGGCCAGTACACTATTGGTGGTGTCCCAAAGCAAATAGCGAAATATTTAGGTTTAAAAGACCCAGAGTTATACACCGGCCACTCTTTTCGCAGAACTGGAGCCACTATGGTTGCGGGTGGAGATATTTTAGCACTAAAGCGTGCAGGAGGGTGGAAGAGCACCGAAATTGCGATGAGTTATGTCGATGATTCGGTCAACAAAAAAATCGAAATGTCTTGCAAATTATTTGGTAGTAAGGAGAGTACAAGTTAATGACTTGATAAAATAAACTTTCTTGATTAATATTTTGTTTTTGGAAACTGACGTTTACAAATGAGAAACAAATTAAATGTTTTATCTCGAAACTTCGGTCAAATATTTTACTTCAAGAGACTTGTATTCACAAAAGTTGTAATTGAAAAACATGCATGATATAGCGTAAAAAACGTGAAATGTATATAGAGTGAGGAGTGAGTTGAAAGTTACACAGTGGTGTCTCTTTTTGATGATATTATTATTTACTTCATTTATGAGGAAGCTACAGAAAATACATTCTGTTTTGTATATCAATATCAAGTAGTAAAGCCTAGTTGAGTTCTAGCCTCTAGTCATATTATTTCTCTCGAAAAAAAAATGACCCTGAAGAAACAACCTATTTCAAAACTCTACAATCCTTCAAATAACGTTGTTCGTTCTTGGTTCGGTTAACACCTCCTGCTGGATGATATATACGAATGTGATATACTCGTAAACCAGTACGTAGAATATCTCCTTACATATCTGTATCGGTTTAGCCAGCATGTGATTGATTTAGTGCTCACGTTGTTCCTTGCTATCTTTGGTCTTAGAATTGTAGTTAGCATATTTCTCAAGATTCCTGGTATCTTTTGCCTTCACATTATGTTTCCAGTGCCGCACTAGTGGCTGAAAATTCGAAGCATGAAGCGGAAGAATGATTTTTCGACGAACTGTAAGACATTTTGTGCACTCAGAATTTTCTGGAGAAAAAAATGGGGATCTGGAACGGACAGTCAATGATACATAAAATTCTTGAGTCTTTTCTGGTATCAGTCGAAAGCAATTGAAGAAATAGTTTCCTGGCATTTCTTGAAACATTTTTCTGCAGGAAACATAAAAAATACTGAGCTGACATTTAACATCAATTTTTTATCACTCATTACATATAAGTAATATGAAAAATATCCCCTCAGAAACATTTCACTGATGATATTCTGTTTCAATTCAGTTTTTCCTGAAAAAAAAAAATTATAATACTTATAGTACGACTCGAGATGTTTGAAAATTTTCCTGCACGAATTCAGTATCTGGAATTGGGCAAATACAACACTGGAAAAGGCAGATTAAAATCAAACATCCCATCAACACCATTCTCCGAATATAGCCGAACGAAATTTATATCAAAAAAATGATATTTATTACCGAATATAATGAATGACCCATGGTCAAAAACACTTTGGCATCTAAATAAAAAAGAGATTACATCTTCGTACGGGATGCCTGGCGTAAGTTGGTTGTGTTTCTTCGGGCATCCATGGCAATAAAAATATTTCTCTTTGAGATATCACCACACAAGGGCGGCTATCTTCGAAATTTAAGGTAGATGTGGATGGCTACTCATCCTGAGATGTTAAGACGCAGCATCGAAACAAGATAATGATCAATAACTCAACAAATATCTACGTTATCGTCAATGCGATGATACAAAGTTTTGATACTTTTCGCTTAACTTAATTATTTCTACTTCCCTCGCAGTTCGAGAGTTTATTGACATTTATTTCAATTGGCTGTTTGAAAATTGCTTTACTGATATTGGGTGTCTGCCTATCAGTGACTGTCACAGATACATTTTAAAAAAATTGAGCGGTTAATTAGATTTGGTCACCTGAACAGACTTCAGTCTCTCAGAAACTATTTTGATCTGGTGTTTTTATACCCTCCTCAATCATTCCTCAGGAGATGGTATTTGTACCGACAGCTTTCGATCAGCAGTGATGGCAACTGCAAGAGCTTCTTGGCTTAGAAAGGCACAAATAACTTACCATACAATGGAAAGAGTTTACTCATCTCAGATCTAAAATTATTGAGTTATTCCACTTATTACTTAATAGGTGTTCTTATTTGAATGTCCCTTAGTGAATATAAAGCTTTGCATCACTCCATAGTTGACCAAGAATAATCGACATGAAGTGTCTCCAGGAAATAATTTCATAAACTGTCTACATGCCCACATCGGATTCAATCGACTTGTAAGAATCATCGTCTCCTCCTGACAAAGTGCCAGAAAAACACAATGACAGTGACTAAACATAATTTGTCCTTTGTTATAACTACTGATGTTGAACATTCAATATCACCATAGTACAGAACCCCTTCCAGACACGTGTTCAACCTGACGGTGTTGAATTGTACTCGACTAATAATAACATTGTGTTCGACCCTTCCCTAATGACTCTGCAACAATTTTTTCCACTATACCAACGCGTGTTGTAGTCGAAGAATCATCAAAATGGGCAAACCTATCCATTAAAACGATTTGTCTGAGGTTACCCTGGAATTATATTGTCAGATGATTATCATCAACTGTGAAACAGATATTTATCACTTTTAACATCATAATTATTCAGACATTGTGTTTTTTCTGCAATTTCACTTTCGTGATTCTTCGTTCGCTTGAAATATTTCGTTGAAGCTTAAAATCTTTTCTTTAGAAAATTATTTGACTGGACTGAACACAATTTTAGGCAATACAAATGACTCTTCTTGAAGAACCAATTCGAAAATTATCACAGATCACAGAAGTCGTTTTTAGAAACGATTTGGTTTCAATGAATGGTATTTTAAAGCTCAAAAATAGTTTCACCTTATGAACTTATCTTACAGTCAATCTCAAACGTGTAATAAATAAAATAAAGTCCATTTATTCGAGTTAGATCTAGATATTCTTATGTTTGAGTTCTTTACTGCTACCAGGGGAAAAAGAACTGGCCAAAGGAAAGCCTATTTGTCGATACTATTGATCTAGATATCTACTGGTTATTTATTTTCTTTACTATAATAAAATGGGTCTGTTTTCTCCACTTATATTGGACGAAAATAGTTCGGTCAATGATGGGTCTGACGGATTGGAGCAAGAAACCTTTCTGAGGCCGGTTCTCGGTTATATCCAAATATAGACAGAATAATTAATATTCCATAGTAAAACTGAGGTACGATCGCGTGATAAAAGACATATTATCGATGTGAGCTCGCACTCAATCATCGTAAAATATATCTGAGATAATGAGAGACGGAGATAGGGTCTTGTGTTGTTACATCACATAATTTCTTAGTTATAATTAACCAAACAGAACTGCGAAAGATTCTTATTATACGACGAGTGTGTGCCTTTGGTTACGTTGAAGAGTCATTATTATGACAGAAACGCATATAGTACATCAGAGATCTCGTTGTTCGGGAGAAGACATGGGATATGATGCTACAGGAAATCACTCCTTATTCAGATTTCTCGAATAGGTTGGGCAAAGTTGGAAGTTTTGGACCTCAGTCTCAATGTATCACATCTATGAATCCAGAGACATGTCTCTGTATGAATCTGTGGAGATTAAATCGAATATTTCAATGATTGTAGCAAGAATCTGGCATAATCCTCATTCAGTAAAGTTAAATAAGTTCAAAAGCTTATTATTAACTGTGCTTTAGCATCATCCAATAATGCTGAGGACTTCAGAGGTACTTTTTCAGGTAAATGTACTAGCACTAGTACTAGAAGTAGCTTTGGAGTCAGTTCCAGGTTAGGTTAGGTTGGGTTAGGTTAGGTTATTATTATGTGAACCAAAATAATATCTTTATTTATCATTTTTAATGTACCTACTCATAAAAGTTTGTTTCTTCTGCTTTTTTTTTACTGCATTTAATGTTATGATTTCTCTGGCAATGTACTGCCAATAATTCGAACGTTTCCATCTCCCTCTACCCCTGCCTGATTATCGATATATGAGATTCTTGTGAACTGAGAGCTGGGGAACATGTATACATGCTGCCTTCTTGACATTCAGGGTTAGGAAAGTTAATTGAGTTGAAGTTCCTGTCAGTCCTGTCAATATGGGCGATAAATTCGTTTCCTTTTCGTCGAGGTTAGAGTTGTGTTGCTCTGATAAGGTCAAAAAAGACCAAAATTATGATCAGCATCTACTCTTTCTCGAAGAAACGGCATTTTCCCTGATACTTTGAGTGATGGTGGTTTGCTGAATCGATTCAGATCTTAACCTTAGTTGATAACAAACATATCATCGAGTGTTATGTGTCTGAATTCATTTCGTTTATAAATTCACCAGATTAAGGCGATTTCTATTTATGATTAAGATATTACATGGGTTGCCCTATATATCAGAGGGTTATATAATAATATAAACCATCAAATTTGAGGACACCTCCCGTATCTGCCTCTTGACAAAATTCATAGAGTACGTGAGTTCAGCGAGTTTGTCGATGTGCCTTTGGGGCGCACGGTTTTCATGCGATTTACATGATCCAGTCCGAGCTTGAGTTGTAAATGAGCGATATGTAAATTTTTTCCGAAGATATGACGACCATAATGGTTACGACGGCGAACTTAATGACGTACCTTTGAACCTGTCGTTACAGGCCATCGGAGATTATCTTTATACATGAGACATCGCATCATATTGGTCCCGACATTGATGCTCAACAGCTACTTGGGAAGCTTTAATTGTTTTCATCAATTAAGATTGGAAAATCGGATAAGAAGTGAAGGTATAAAATCGCTAAGTCTAGGTATTCAAATGAGGCAATCTCTGTTGCCACTTAAATTGATTGGTGATTCAGGATACTCAGCATTTTTGAAATGGCCATACTCCTAAGCGAATAACTAATAATAGGGCAATTTATGTCGAATAATACTCATTTCAATTTCAAACTCGATAACGAAAGTGTTGAGAAAGCTTTGAAGGAAATACGTTGAACTCTTTTATAGTGTTTTGAAATGTACATGTCTCGATATATCAACTGAGAAAATTTCAAGGGGGTTCATTTTTTTTTGCGTTCTAAACTCCAAGGATTTTTCTCAAAAGGAGTTTATACAAGGGGACTTTCTCGCCACCCGTATGAGACTTAAAGGGGGGAATGCTTCTAGATTGAGGAGTGTTGCCAGAACACTTGAACGATAAGCAGAAGTTACGAATATTACAATACTTTCCACTAAGAAAAGATGGCAGCACTTGAAGAACGTCTTTTATCAATTTCACCAGGATATAAATTGTAGCCTATGGCGAGACTTTTCGAGAAATTTTTTCATCTCGAAATTCATAGAAGAGATAAGTTCACCTAGGAAAGTTGATAACATGAATGAATATTTGTTCTTCAATGAAAAAAATTCGTTTGACGAATAAATAAATTTCTGACTTTCCGAGATGACGAACTGATTGAATTGTAGTATAATGAAAACCCCATATAAATTAGTGGTTTCTGACGTAAGATATTCGTTTTCTCTTTTTTTGAACTGACCACTAAAACGGTGTAGGCCCCTCTTTAACGAAAATTGGTACAAATTCAGATGCCAGTGGTGATAAATGAAGATGGCCTGAAAAGCAATTTTTAATTTAACCAGAAAACTGACAGAAAAAAGGCAATATATACGCGAGTCGAAAATTGTCCTTCAAAAATTATACCTACACATAAACAGACACAGGTTTATCAATAATAAAAGGAATTATATGAAAGAAACACACTATTTTTTGACAATCATTGCTTGAATTTTCTCGTAACCATTCATTCACACCCTGTATAGTGTGATTTTTAGTAGCAAAAAAAGGGTAGATTTTGGAAATAGTGAAGGCATATAGAATGTGCAACGTTGATTCATGATAGAAGTGAGAAGGTGAGAAGTGAATCTTTGTACCTCGTAGACTACTTTAAAGTTTTACAAATTGGTTCTTGTCCTCTTTAATTATTTAACAGTAGCCATGATTGTGGAATTGTTTTGAATCGATTAATATTAAATGTAGTTATGGAGTGTCCGAGAGAGTTGGACCCCTTTTCACTATGAAGCTACTTAAGTTGTCTCTGTAAATGGGAGCAACTCATTTTTTTCGAGTGAAGATATCATGCTCAAATAGGTAACGATAGATAACACAGGCCAACAAAATGAAAAAAAAATTTGGTGCCGGAAATCTTACTTCTGATTTTAGATGTTTTTAATGTGCTGATTTCAAAAATGCCACCAGATTTTTTCTATCAGCTCTAGTTTCTGAGATACACGTTACAGGTTAAATGGTATATTGACAGTTCAAAACGTAGTTTAAAATGTGTTCTTTTACATAACGGTAACAAATATGGCTCAATTCCTATTGGTCATTCTACTACCATGAAGGAAGAATATGAAACAATAGCATTAGTTTTGAGAAAAATTAAATACGAAGAACATCAGTGGTCAATTTGTGTTGATTTAAAAATGATTAACTTCCTCCTTGGACAGCAGAGTGGTTATACAAAATATCCTTGTTTTTTGTGCCTTTGGGACAGAGAGCTAAAAATGAGCACTAGGTTAACAAAAATTGGCCTTCAAGAGATGTCATGATTCAAGGAATACAAAACGTGATCAACGAACCTTTGGTTTCAAGAGAAAAAATTTTACTTCCGCCCTTGCATATCAAGCTAGGCCTAATGAAGCAATTTGTGAAGGCTTTAAATCGAGATGGAAATTGTTTTGGGTATTTGTCACGTAAATTTCCTGGCATTACCACGGAAAAACTAAAAGCTGGTATATTTGATGGTCCTCAAATAAGGCAACTTGTTAAAGATCCACAATTCACCACATCAATGAACGAGACTGAATCTAACGCTTGGAGTTCATTTGTTCAAGTAGTACAAAATTTTTTTGGCAATCATAAAGCAGAGAATTACGTAGAATTAGTGGAAACTATGCTTTCAAATTTTAATATTCTCGGCTGTAACATGAGTATAAAAGTTCACTACCTCCACAGCCACCTAGATCGTTTTCCAGAAAACTTAGGTGATTGTAGTGAAGAACAGGGGGAAAGATTCCATCAGGATATTAAAACTATGGAAGATCGTTATCAAGGACGATGGGATAGCCACATGATGGCGGACTACTGCTGGAGCCTTCAGCGAGACTGCCCTAGTAAACTCCATTCTAGAAAATCGTATAAAAGAAAATTTTTATGTGATTAGTGACTAATATAATTATGTATATTAAGTTTTTGCAATAAATACTTAAATCCATGTGTCTTTGTTTTTTTTAACTGTCAATAGTAATATTATATATTATAACAGTTATAACGTAAATTATATACACAATTTTTTTTAAAAATCTCAAAAACTAGATCTGATAAACAAAATCTGACAACTTTTTTACATTCTGCATCCAAAAATTACTCAGGAACAGTTAACAAATCGCAGGCACCAAAATGTGTGTTGGCCTGTGAATAGTAAAGGGATGTGAGATGAATATTTTGAGAACAGCAATTCATTTTTTAGGAACCGCAAATTGGCTCATGTCTCCTAAACCCATGGGAGAGTTGAACTGGGTACGAGAGAGACTTGACCATAAGTTTGTTTATCAGGAAAAGCATTGAAGGAAAACAATTTCCAATGGCCAACGATTGACTATGTCATGCTATTCATCATCGGATGTATCAGATGGATCATTGTATGAAATACATATTTTCTATTTCAGAGATGTTTTTTACTTTTGTGAACCTTTGTATATTTTTTTATATTTATTTCTATCATTCAATTTTCTTTTTTAAGCGAACTATTACCTAAGCTCAGTGCGGGAAACTGATTATGTCTCCCGACCATAGCGTGGGTCAAGCCTCCCTAATTCCCTTTTAGTCTATTCAACAGATGTTTTCTCGAAACTTTTACAACTGTTATTAAAAAGGCTCATCGTTTGTAAAACAATATTAATCAATGAAAGGAATAAAACTAAATAACACCACGCACCTATTAAACTATTCAGACAGAGTAACAAACAAAAATTATTGAACTATTTCTTACTTCCTAACAACAAAATCACGTTCAACCTTGTTATCCCGAACTGTTTTGATGGCGGCCAAAATGGAGCCGCCACTAGTTGTGCCTTGTAACGAGTATGTCGCAAGCTATTAACGATACCGGTAGCGCGAAATTTGAATTGAAATATTTGAGGTGGTTCAAGTCTCCTACCTTAGCAAGTCTCCCGGACTCCACTTACTATTACTGTCATTATCTATTATGTATTTGGGAAATAGCTTTGAATTGAATTACCGAAAAGTTGCCTATACCGGTTGCTGCATATCTGAGTTCGTTCAAGAAATGTAACGTTTGGAGTTCCAGACCAAATATTGCTCTTCTATATGCAAAGCTTGCAGGTCTACGGAACTAAGGACTGGCGAACCATGAATTATTTCCTGCAACCCTTCGATACGAGGCAGCGAATATACTACTTCGGCATCTTCATCCATCAGATAAGTAAGCAAGGTAGCTTGGCTAGGTTGTAAAACACTCAACACCAAGCCAGATAGCGAATGTCCGGTGGCACGATGTACCGGGTTTATGTATACGCGATTCAGCGAGTTTCTTCTGTTCGGCGAGGGAGTAGGATTTGCGAGTGTGTCTGCTGCTGGACAACTGCTACCTACTTTTTAACACATTCGTAATGCATGAATACCGACCACCTGTTCCTATAGTCGCGGAAGATTTTTTCAGTAATGAGTTGAACTTTTTTATAGGAGGGGAATTCAATGTATCCCAGGCTAACTCAGACACAATCGCCTTATCATGATAAAAAAAAGGGTAGGCCAAAAACATTCTTGTTAGTGAAGTCGATTACTGTAAAAACCTCAAAAAAGTCAAAAAAGTCTCTGTCTATCGCCAGAAAAAAAGAGAATAAATTCTTTCGATTATGAGCAATACACTATTATAGATTTCAAACAATAAAGATATGAGATAAAGAAGTTTCAGCAAGGGTTAGTGTAAAGACTGTAAACCCTAAAATTTGTCGTATTACATATAGACGAGCTTAGGAAAAAATCTCAGTAGACAAAGCATGTTTCTTAGGTACTAGTATACAGGGTGTATGTGAATGACACTAAAAAAATGAAAGGGATGATTCTTTGGGGAAAATTTAAGTGCATATTTGGTTTAAAATTTTTCGAAAACCATCCAACAGGAAAAGTTACACCACTCCGAAGATTAACAAAAAAATAGTTTTTCTTTTATTTTCCTTGTAAGTATATTAGCTAAAGACAAGAAATTTGGTTAATACACTGCGCAAAAAAATTAACGCACATTCTGAAAATCTCAATTTTAATGAAAGTTAACTCTACATTGACTTTATAACTTATTTTGTATATTCTCTCGGGAAGGTTTTGAACGAAACAAGACACATTAAATGGAAGAAAAATTCAGGGTTTCACCGAATCTTATGTGAAAGGAGAGAAATGAACAATTTTCAAAATACTGAAATGATGATGAGTGATTTAATAATTGGTATTTCCACCCCTTGCGTTAATTACAGCTCGGCAACGACGGTTCATACTCAAAATGAGTGATCTTAAAATGTTCTGATCTAATCCTTCCCAGATTTCTCCGAGTTGGATTCCTAAAGTCATTAAGAGTATCTGGATGATTTTCTGAACTTCTCAACCTTCTATTGAGGTTGTTCCAAACCTGCTCAATCGGATTGAGATCTGGGCTTCTTGCTGGCCATTCCATTTGAGAGACTTCAACCTCTTCAAGGGATCGATGCGCGCACGATGGGGTCTGGCATTATCGTCCATAAAAATGAAATTTTCACCTATGTATGGGTCAAATGGTACTACATGCTCTTCAAGAATGTTCCTTATATACTTATCAGCATTCATAGCTCCATTATCAACGACCACTAGGTCTGTGCGGGCAGTCAAAGATGTTCTACCCCATACCATAATCGATCCTCCCCCGAAACCAGTAGTATTCAGGAAATTGCACTGAGCATATCTTTCATGTGGACGTCTGTATACAAAAGAACGTCGATCACAATGGTAGAGGCAGAATCTAGACTCATCTGTGAAGAGAACTCTTTCCCAATCGGCTTCTTCCCAATGGATATGCTCTCTCGCAAAATGAAATGCGCCCTTCGATGGGCTGGGGTAAGAGCTGGGCCTCTTGCCGCGACACGAGGTCTTAAATCATATTCTCTGAGGCGATTTCTTATTGTCTGAGTGCTAATTTGCACCTCATGAGTTTGCTCAAGCTGAATTTGAAGGAGGCGAGCGGTTGCAAACCGTTGTCTCAACGAAGAAACTCTCAAGTAACGTTCTTGAATGGCAGTTGTTACCCGTGGTCTACCCTGTCCTGGTCTTCGGACATTCATACCTGTCTCCCTGAATCGCTGCAACATTCTGGACGCACTTGTATGGGAAACTCCAAACCTTTCTGCAATTCTTGTGTATGTCCACCCTTCTTCTCGCAAAACTACCGCTTGGGCACATTCCTCTTGGGTCAAATTGAGTGTTTCGCGTTGCATAGCGATCGAGTGTAGGAAATCAAACGAAAGAAAAACTATTGATCACTAGAATTGATCGAGAACAACTGATTTTAGAATGGAGCCAATACATTCAAAATCTGATAATATCATCTTTTTTTATTCCTGCTGGGAAAAAACATCTGTATTGAAGAAAACCGTTGAAAGTGGATACCTAACATATATCTACATATGCATGCATAATTCTGATAAAAATAATTATCAGTTGTAGAATAAATTTGAGATTTTCATAATGTGCGTTAATTTTTTTGCGCAGTGTATAATTTGTCATTGAAATTACACATGTTGGAATTTTTTCAACCCTTCATTTATTATGTCATGCCTCATTTAATAGGTTTTTGTTTTTGTTCTCTTAGGATAAGTCAGAAATATGAAATTTCGAAATACTTCTTCGGTCAAGTTACAGTGGCATTTCAACACAATTTAAAATGAAGAGTTGTAATAACTAATAACCAATCTGAAGGGGTCCGGATGAAATTCCATCAAACTAGACAAAGATATAGACTTCCCGTTAAGTGACCTGAAAGAAATAGGTACCTACTTTTCGACCTCTCAATTCAATTTTCAATTTTCTTCGCGGGTGATTCTATAACTGGAAGGAAAAGCACTAGAAATATAGAACAAGGAATGGTTAGTGCATTGTATATCCTCGAAAGATATTTGGACGTTGTCGTCTTTCTGGGCATAAAATCTAATAAATTGGGTCCCGTTTCCCAAATTGGGCAGTAAAACTGAACGGACAAAATTGAGCCAATTCAGAGAGGTCCATTTCACCATCGATGAGTCGGAATTTGAAACGATAGTGTTGTTGGAAGGCAGAAAGAATAACTGAAAACATCGACGAACTTTGTCAATGGAATATTGCATCGGAATTTTGTACAATGGGTGTACCTTATTGAACTTTGAACATAACAGAATTATCTCGTTCTGACTATTGCCTCCCTGATCCTGAAAATATTGCACAATTATTGATTCTAGGATATTTATAAGGTGTAGTAGTTATACTTCATTCAACTTTATTTTAGCAATCAGTTGGCCATGGAAATTTGACACATTTCACTCTGTATAGTACAAAAATGTGGGGTTATGAAGATTGTCAAAACATTTTTGGGTTTTAAATCAACGCTATGTTGCCCGTTCTACGTAAAAGTTTCTGTTATTACGTATTTTATCACAATATCGAATCTCTTCGGAAAATATCTGACGAACATAATTGAAGTTTATACAAACTGATTGAAGGCATACCAAATCCAGTTATTTGCATGGAAAATACAAGAGATCAGTATAATATCATAATATGCACTAGCTTGAGGAGAGTTAATGTTCGTTATCTTCTTTGGCTTACATCATTTGTAGATTTCAAAAATATTAACCCGAAGATGAAATGCATATGATGCAGTGGTTGGCAATGGGTATCTCCCGAAGGAATTAACAGATAATTACAAGAATGTTAAATTTTTCAATAAAAATCATCTTGCATCAATATAAGTAAAAGGAGTTGAAGGAAGTTTCAAGTTAAGATGCAACTCCACCGTTGAACAAAAATTTCACATGAATAAACAGTAACAGGGCAACTTGCGCGTATTTGTGGCTATTCATCTTAATACATTGATGTAATTATAATATTTAGGTATTTATTAGTACCTTAAGACATTTACATTGTATAGGACAAGTCAAATGAAAAACAGAAAAATCCATTTTAGGGAACTCATTCTCCGATGACATTTATCGAAAATCCTGTAGTTAACTTTTCGCATTAATTCACTCAAACATAAAATTCTGAAATGCCACCACTTTTTTGGGTCTCCCAATAGAAGGAAATTCTTTGTCATACTCTTCATTCACAATCTTTCTGATTGTGGAAATATTCAGCTGAAATATAAGTCGTTTAGATTCAGATGAAACATTATATAAATTCTCTTACCTTGAATATGTTCGCTACCGTCTGACGTATTGTGGATTTTAGAATATAATATTTGAATGAGCGGACCTGAATTCTAAATAGCACTTCCTGAAACCCTGTCTCTTTTTTCAATCGCTTTCGGCATTTTCGAATTTTCGTAATAAAAATTGATATTAGTTGTGGCAACGGCGTTATGACATTAACGACATTTCATGAGTGCCAACCTAACTTCGTTCTAGTTACAAAAACTTGAGAAAATTATTTCATGGCCAACCGACTGCTAAAATAAATTTGAATGAAGTATAGGTATTCATTCGGTTGCCACCTTAAAGACAAATTTTTTCTTTTATTAAGGTATGGGCAGTCCGGGAGAGTTGACCCCCTTTTCACTCTGAAGCCACTTAAGTTGCATCTGTAAATTGCAGCAACTCATTTTTTTGCTTAAAGATATCATGCCCAAATAGGTAACCGTAGATAATAGAAGAGTGACGGTGAGATGAATATTTTGAGTACAGCAATTTTTTTTAAGAACCGAAAATTGGCTCATGTCTCCCTAACCCATGAAAGAGTTGAACAAGGGGAGAGAGAGACTTTACCATAAGTTTGTTTATCAGAAAAAACATTGAAAGAAAACAATTTCCAATGACCAACGATTGTCTATGTCTATTTCAGAGTCACTTTCAGTTATTTCCGAAATGTTTTTTACTTTTTGGAACCTTTTTTATATTTTTTCTTATATTTATTTCTTCTATTCAATTTTCTTGTTTTTGAGCCAACTATTATCTAAGCTCAGTGCGGGAAACTTGGACCACTGATTATGTCTTCCGACTATAGATTGGGTCAAGTCTCCAACACTCCCTTTTAGTCTATTCAACAGATGTTTTCTGGAAACAACTATTATTAAAAAGCCTCATCGTTTGTAAAACAATATCAATCAAAGAAAACAATAAAACTAAATGAAACCACGCACCTATTAAATTTCTCAGATAGTGTAACAAACAAAAATTATTCATTTTCTCACTTCCTTTCAACAAAATCTCGTTCAACCTTCTCAATCCCGAACTGTTCTGATGGCGGCCAAAATGGAGCCACCACTAGTTGTGCCTTGTAACGAGTATGTCGCAAGCTATATACGATACCGGTAGCGCGAAATTTCAATTGAAATATTTGAGGTGGTTCAAGTCTCTTACCTATCGAATTATAGGGTACTACATACAAGTTACAGATACTCTTTAAATTTAAGGGTAGGTACAAACTGGAATTAGATGACTTCCTGAGAATCTTCAATAAATCCGAATCGGATAATAGATTATCAAATTATATATTTGAATCCGTCTTTTTAAGCTCTAATGAAATTTGAAATAAAAATAGGTACCTAACGTTTATACCAATCGGTTAGCCATATTATGTTGTCGAATTATACAGACCTGATTTATCCAGATCATTTTTTATTTTCTTTTCAACTGTCTCTAATCAAAAACATGAATAAATAAATAAATGGGTTCAGCGAAATTAATGAAATTTCATGACATTGTTCTTTGGATAGGTACGTTTCTATGTCGTTCATCTTTCTTTCTTTTCACATTTCTGGATATGTTCAGTTTGATTGCACTATCAAGGTGGCTTCGATTTCATTGAAAATCAGGAAATAAAAGTCGATAATCGATTTCTGCCTTCAAAATCACAAATCATATGAAAGATTCCTCCTGAGATAGCAGCTATCGAGGAGGAAATCTCGACTAGCCTCAACAATGGAGAATACTGGCGAATCGAATGGTAGGCATTGTATATTCAACAATATGTCAAGTGCAGCCAAAGTTTACTGTCGTCGATTGTGCGACTTACAAATCGCAACTGTCACATTAGCGCAAATTCTGCTACGCGAATACATCAGCATTTTACGCCGATAGCAGATCTTCTAGTGGTTGGATTTGTTCGGTTGCCCACCAGGGCGTAATATAGTAGCTGCTGAAGATGGAATTTATCACTGGACGCACATTAGATAAGTGAGAAATGTCCGCAGGTTTGGTTTCATTGTCGCATCAGAACTTTTATTGGAGGACAACGGTAAGGCAGATTGGAATCTGAGCGTGCGAGGTTTAGTATTACCCGGTTGAGGTGTTGAAAATGTTCCATAATCTTCTGATCTTTCTGGGTAAAGCGCCTTACGGGATTTAAGAGAAATATTCAGATCATATATAGGTCCCAGTCATTTGTATCTACTCTGGAGATGGTTCAAACAGTTCTGGATGATATAGAGGACTGGTGCAGCAAGAATCATCTTATGTTGAACGTGGCCAAAACAGAATGCATAGTTTTTAGTACAGATAGATCTACAGCCGCAATCTCGCACAGTATAAATGAACATATTACTGTTTCCACCTCTGCAAAGTTCCTGGGAGTTTATCTGGACAATCACCTTAAATGGAACTATCACATTGACAATCTTGTGAAAAAACTAAACTCTGTTGAATATTCAGTGCGTGTTCTCAAAACTAGAGTGGACTTACATACTTTGAAAATTGTATATTTTTCCAACTATCAACCTCTATTAGGATATGGCATAATTTTCTGGGGAGGAAGCTCCAATTCTGAATTAGTATTTTTGAGGCAGAAATGTTAAGAACGTTGTTGAATTTAGGTTACAGGGAATCATGTAGGGGTCACTTCAGAGAACATAATTTACCGACACTATATGGTTTATATATTTATAGAGTTCTTGTCTTCATGTGTCTTAATCCTCACTATTTTGAGGATTATAGAAATGTCAACTCAAGGAGTAGAAAAAAAGAACCTTTCTTTTATCCCTATCATAGCTTGACAATAACAGAGAGGTCTCCTCTTCATCTGGGAATAAAATTAATGAATGCACTTCCTAAAGTGATAAAAGAAATGAAAGATGTTAAAATTTTCAAGAAAACTCTGTAAGAGTTTATTGTTAGGTTAGAACCATATTCATTGTCTGAATTTTTTTCTTTTTGTAAGTAACTGTGTGTTTGACGAATTTCAATTTTATTGTATTCGTGCAATAATTCTTGATATGAATAAATATCTATCTATCCATCTATTACATATCATAGAAATATTCTGCCAATCTTGCGAAAACTTTCTTGACTTGAATATTCTCGAAACCTTTCATAAATATTTCAATGAAATCTTTCTTGAGAATATTTTGAAATGTTCACTGCAATATTCCATGCTGTGTGGGTGATGTCTCCCGACCATAGCATGGGTCATGTCTCTCACATTCCCTTTTAGTCTATTCAACAGATGTTTTCTTGAAACTTCTACAACTATTATTAAAAAGGCTCATCGTTTGTGAAACAATATTAATCAATAAAAGCAATAAAACTAAATAACACCACGCACCTATTAAACTTTCCAGACAAGGAAACAAAGAGAAATTATTCAATTTCTCACTTCCTAACAACAAGATTTTACCCTCTCACCACCGAACTGTTCTGATGGCGGCCAAAATGGAGCCTCTACTAGTTGTGCCTTGTCACAAGTATGTCGCAAGCTATTTACGATACTGTTAGAGAATTTGAATTGAAATATTTGAGGTGGTTCAAGTCTCCCGCACTCCCCCTATGGTATGTATGATAAAATATTCTTCAAGAAATCGAATATGTTTTCATCGTCTGTACCATTATAAACCTTTTTGGTGAAATTTCAGTCTCCTTTTTCATTTTTCTAACTGTTATGAGATGGCTACATGAAAAGAATAAGATGAAATATTCTTCCTGAAGTTATCTGACATCGAAATTATCTTATACCTTGAACTATCGGGTAAGGCACATATCTCAATAATACGATTTTAAATAGATATTTATTGTCGACAAACATAAGTATCCAGATAATTTAACCACAATAGGTTACAATTAAGTAACAATGGACAAAAAAAAGACCATCATTCACATCGTCATTGATAGAGAAACAAAAGGTCCGAGTAAAATAAAAATAGGGGGGAAATTAAAAATAGTCTGAGTTTTTCGATGGTTCTCTGCTGCGTCTTTTAATAATAGCTCATAGACAATTGATTGCGGGCGACGCCCACTATTGTTTTAGAACCGCCGTAGATTGTCTTCGGTCTCCACATGCCGATAAATAATTGCAGGGACTATCGGACTATCATATCTCTTTGAGAGATTTATTCGCCACCACCCCCTACAGGAGTGGAATAGCCACACCGCTGTCGAATATGGTTAAATGACTCAACAGCAGAGTGGAAGCCACTCTGTATAGACAGAAACATGTTAATAACAAGAGCAACCATCTTAAAGTTAACATTTTCATAAGTTGAGCTAGGCATATATACTTCATTCACTTTTATTTTAGCAGTCGGTTGACCATGGAAATTTGACACATTTCACTCTGTATAGTACGAAAATGTGGGGTTATGAAGCTTGTCAAAACATTTTTGGGTTTTAAATCAACGCTATGTTGCCCGTTCTACGTAAAAGTTTCTGTTATTACGTATTTTAGCACAATGTCGAATCGCTTCAGAAAATATGTGAAGTACATAATTGAAGTTTATACAAACTGATTGAAGTCATACCAAATCCAGTTATTTGCATGGAAAATACAAGAGATCAGTATAATATCATAATATGCACTAGCTTGAGGAGAGTTAATGTTCGTTATCTTCTTTGGCTCACATCATTTGTAGATTTCAAAAATATTAACTCCAAGATGAAATGCATATGATGCAGTGGTTCGGAATGGGTATCTCTCAAAGGAATTAACAGATATGTAATTACAAGAATGTTAAATTCTTCAACAAAAATCATTTTGCATCAATATAAGTAAGAGGAATCGAAGGAAGTTTCAAGTTAAGATGAACTTCACCTCTGAACAAAAATTTCACATGAATAAACAAGTAACAGGGCAACTTGCGCGTATTTATGGCTATTTATCTTAATACATTGATGTAATAATAATAATTATAGGTATTTATTAGTACCTCAAGACATTTACATTGTGTAGGACAAGTCAAATGAAAAATAGAAAAATCCATTGTAGGGAACTTATTCTCCGATGACATTTATCGAAAATCCTGTAGTAAACTTTCCGCATTAATTCACTCAAACATAAAATTCTCAAATGCCACCACTTTTTTTGGGTCTCCCAATAGAAGGAAATTCTTTGTCATTCTCTTCATTCACAATCTTTCTGATTGTGGAAATATCCAGCTGAAATATATGTCGTTTAGATTCAGATGAAACATTATATAAATTCTCTTACATTGAATATGTTCGCTACCGTCTGACGTATTGTGGATTTTAGAATATCAGGGTATAAATATTTGAATGAGCGGACCTGTATTCTAAATAGCACTTCCTGAAACCCTGTGTCTTTTTTCAATCACTTTCGGCATTTTCGTAATAAAAATTGATATTAGTTGTGGCAACGGCGTTATGACATTCACGACATTTCATGAGTGCCAACCTAACTTCGTTCTAGTTACAAAAACTTGAGAAAATTATTTCATGGCCAACCGACTGCTAAAATAAACTTGAATGAAGTATAGATATTGTGAATTTTACTTCTTTAAAGTGTTCCACTGATCCATGATGACTCAGCAGAGATCCTGACATGATGACAGACTGAGGTTATCTGTAATTATGAGCTTCAAATCTTCGAAAACGCAGTTGTGCTGTATATCCAATTAAATTCACACAAACCCGATGTATTTATTGAATGATTCAAATTGAAACGAATTCAAAATTTCAGGAACATATGCCAAAGCAGCTAATCCCTTCCTGTACTTCGGGAATTATTTATCGATTCCATTGATACTTGAATTGCGAATTCTTTTATGGGCCTTATGTTTATTTTCATTGGACACCTATTGTAAACAGATATTTATCAAAGATCGAGTAGAAAACTGGATTCCAGATGGAGATAAGATTCCCAAGCAATTGATTTCAAGAAAAGAATGCTCTTTTATTTCTTTTTTTATTGATAAATGAACTCCTGTGAACCCTTACTCCAAATTTGGTAGATTTTAACTGTTATTATCAATGGGAAAAATTCCGCTGGAAATTCACAGCATGTGTTGAATGGAAATTCGGAAATAACTAACAACAAATAAAGGGAATTCATCTATTGTCGATTTGGAATCAACTCGACTGCGATTGGTTACCTATATACCTTATAACGGATAAAATTCCTGTTCAACTTTGGAGACTTCAACAGCCGATTAAGCGAGAAACTCTTCAGAAAGCACTGCATCAAATAAGAAGTTATATAGGCATAATTGATATTAAATTAATTTCCCCAGTTACTCTTTGTGCTATCTGGTGTCAATTTCATTATATTTCTCGACTGATAATGAGCTCAGTTCAGCATAATTCTACTCATTCAGAAGTGCTCCTTTTACAGCAAGATAATTAATTATTATGAAATTAACATCTTGAAATTCCATTGAAAATCGGAAATAATGAATTTTTTTCGAACACAAGGGATCACCCAACTCTTCAAACTAAGTTGGACGCTATTTAATGAATATTTGAACGTTTTGCAGAGATTTTTTGTTCAAAAATAAAAAATTTCTGTGATATTCGAAAACTTGAGTGCTTTGACCCAATGCAACTCTTTTTAAAAGATATGCAGATGTGTAGTGTCACAGATTGAGCTATAGTTATTTTGAAGGTAATTTTGTTTTTACAGGGATGGCACAGGTCATTATGAAAACTTAAAATATATATCTTTTAATCAGGACCGAATCGGACAAAAATGGTATGGGAATATTGGGAATAAAGTAATTTTTTTTACCTCAAGACTCTACTGTTGAAATATTTCCACGAGTCAAAGACTCACCCTCATATATAAGTATATACAGGGTGAATATTTGACTCCCAACAACAGATATAGAGGTTGGAGTATCCCAAGGGTCAGTACTTGGGCCACTTCTGTACAACTTATACATTCAGGATATTTCGAAGAATGCAAGTACCATGCTAACGTTATATGCTGACGACACAGGCATAGCAACTCGACATCGCAACCCAGAAGTAATAGAACGAGTTCTACAATAAACGATTGACGAAACAAATGACTGGTGCATAAAGTGGAAAATCAAGCTCAATGGACAAAACAGCCAAGCAATATTACTACAGAAGAGAAGACTGCGACCCACAACGAATCTAGGAGTTGACGGCGAAGAAATCGACTGGAAAAATGAAGCCAAATATTTAGGAATAACGCTTGACAAAGGACTTACTTGGAAAAGTCATATCAAACAAGCAATCGACAAAACGAAAGCAGCGATTAATAGACTCTACCCTCTGATAGGAAGAAGAAGCCACATGTCGGAAGAGACAAAATTGAAGATAATCGAAGCCGTTGCTAGGCCTCAACTGACTTATGGATCAGTTGCCTGGGGTTTCGCGGCAAAGAGCCATATCAAAAGAATTCACTGAAAACAAGCTGATACGATGTGCAATAGATGCACCTTGGTTTATCAGGAATAGACAAATTTATAGGGACCTAAAATGGGAAACCATAACGGAATTCATGAACAGAAAAGCAGAGAAATTATATGAAAGAGCGAAAAACCATCCGAATCAAGAAATCAGGAGACTAGTGGACTACGACCCAGAGGAAGACAAAAGGAGAATGCAAATTTACCGAAGGAGATCAATTAAAAAGAGATTAAAATAAGAATAGAAACTTATTGAAAAATCCAATAAAGTGTTATCCAATACAGTATAAACACATAAATCCCAGGATAGTGTGCGAGAAGAAAACCGACTAAGAGATGAACGGTTTAAAGGCAAATGCCCGGAACCAATATACAAGAAGCAGTTAAGGGTTTTTTGTGGGTTTCGGGCTCAGAAGACTGAGAATCCCCACGCTTGTTCCCCCTCAGGAGAGGGTGGTTCGTCTGAGATGTAGATTTTTCCCCTGCTACACACAAAAAATTCTATGTAGTATCACAGATTCAGCTAGTCATTCTGAAGGTAATTTTGTTATTCCAGGGGTGGCACAGCTCATTATGAAAACTTTAAATGGCCATATCTTTTTATCAGGGCCGAATGAGAAAAATGGCATAGAAAAACTTGTTTCTTTTAACCTCAAGAATTTTTTGTTGAAATATTTGTACGAGTCAAGGACTCGTCCTGTATATACTCATTTTACGAAACAGATCAAATTTGATTTGAATGATAGACGTAATTCTATATGTCGTTACCATGGTTATCTCATGTTTGGGTTCGGTGCATAGAAACATGACAGAAATTCCATTTACTCTATGATATTTGAAGGCGGAAAATGACTCTTTGTGACTTGAAATGCGTGTTGTAAAGAGTTTAACCGCTTGTAGAAAAATTATATTTTCAACAGCTTTCATGGAATTGGAAAAAGCGGTTAACGAAAAAACCTTCTTTTTTATCTCAGGAATCTTGTGTTTAAAGATACGTACAAGTATAAGGCCCTGTATCATCTTAAAAAAAAAACATTTCATGAAGCATCTTTCCAGAGAAATTTAGAAACTTTCCTCTGGCGAATAATATCAGCGGAAATCAAAATTATCGTGGTAGATACATCAGGGCCAATCTCGGCGGAGCATCTTTCCCCCGTCCAGCGAGAAGAACTTGTACCGATTTTGAACCGTCGCATTTTTCACGGGCTGACACATTCAATTCGAAGATTTTTATGTTACAATTGGGAGTGCCTGGTTATGCAAATCCCGGCCATATTGTAAGTCAAGACAAAGTCCCGGCCAGTACTACATTTCTTGTCTCGGTCCTGCCAGACGGCCACGTGCTCCATATATGGACCACTGTCTCCCATGATTTAGCAGAAAAGATATTGGGCGCTTGTAAAGTACCTCGGGCCGATACGGCCGGCGTTCCGTTCCCTATCTTATCGGCCGTGTCGGTTGACTTTTGTGCCGGCAATGTGACATACAGGCTTCGGGAATGCTAAACATGGCAATATTGACGCTTGTTGAACAATGAACACGGAGCGAGTCTAGCCATTTCGTACCGGTGTACAACTTTATTATTGGAGATGAGAATTGAGTTTTCGTCCGGAGTTACTGAACAACGATTGTTGTGTTAAACTCATTAAGACTCAATTACGCGATTTTTGCAACGACTGGCTGTACAAAACGACCACTACATGAGTCCCGCTAACAATAAAGCTGGTATCGATTGAAATTTATTCTGGGAGGATTCTGCATCTCTTCATAAACTTTTTAGGGTTTTCACTCCCAATCTCTGAAACAAAATCAATTAAAAATGAAATCAACGATTTGTCAGGAGCAAATTAACTAGAAAAAATTGTTGCCTGACAATGAACTCAAAATAAATAACGTTGAAATAATTCTAAGTTGTAACGTTTCGGAGTCTATATCAGACTCCTTCATCAGACGAAAAATCTCTTTTTGAAAATCTTCTGAATTGTGGCTTTTGTTTGACAATAATTGTCAACACACAGAAACAGAGACTGCACAGAAACGTTGATTCATTTAATTTTGAAATTACCGGATGACAGCTCCTTCTTTAGTGAATTGATCCAAATATGATCTATTTCTACCGAACAATTTGCCAAATTATTATCTTGATCTAATAGAATACACGTAGACTCTTTAATTTTTCGTTTAAAATGGTCTGGTTCCGTCATTAAAATTTTAGTGTTGTCCCAATCCATCATGTGGTCTCCCGTATTAGAACAAATGTGATCTGCGATTTGTGATCGATTAATTTCTCTATTTTTAATATTATTTTTATGTTCGCGTTTTCTTATTTCTAGAGGTCTGGACGTTTCACCTGTATAAGTTTTACCACAAATACAGGGTATGTTGTGAATACAATTTTTTGATTTTTGTTTTTCGTTCAAAGGTTTAGTTTTTGTTAATATAGATCTTAAATCATTTTGCGTTTTAAAAACAGTTCGTATGTTGAACTTCGAACCGATTCTTCTTATTTTTTCTGAAAGGCCATTAACATAAGGAATTACATTCAACGAATTTGGTTGTTCTTGACGGTTCGAAGTTCAACACACGAACTGTTTTTAAAACGCAAAATGATTTAAGATCTTTATTAACAAAAACTAAACCTTTGAACGAAAAACAAAAATAAAAAAATTGTATTTACAACATACCCTGTATTTGTGGTAAAACTTATACAGGTGAAACGTCCAGACCTCTAGAAATAAGAAAACGCGAACATAAAAATAATATTAAAAATAGAGAAATTAATCGATCACAAATCGCAGATCACATTTGTTCTAATACGGGAGACCACATGATGGATTGGGACAACACTAAAATTTTAATGACGGAACCAGACCATTTTAAACGAAAAATTAAAGAGTCTACGTGTATTCTATTAGATCAAGATAATAATTTGGCAAATTGTTCGGTAGGGATAGATCATAATTGGATCAATTTACTAAAAAAGGAGCTGTCATCCGGTAATTTCAAAATTAAATGAATCAACGTTTCTGTGCAGTCTCTGTTTCTGTGTGTTGACAATTAATGTCAAACAAGAGCCACAATTCAGAAGATTTTCAAAAGGAGATTTTTCGTCTGATGAAGGAGTCTGATATAGACTCCGAAACGTTACAACTTAGAATTATTTCAACGTTATTTATTTTGAGTTCATTGTCAGGCAACAATTTTTTCTAGTTAATTTGCTCCTGACAAATTAGTGCAAGTATTTACGCAGGAGCAAATCGTTGATTTCATTTTTAATTGATTTTGTTTCAGAGATTGGGAGTGAAAACCCTAAAAAGTTTATGAAGAAATAAAGCTGGTGTTCCAGAATTATTTTTCAATCATTCAACACCATATTCTATGATAAAATTGTAAATATTTCTCCACAGAGCTACATAAAGACTACCTAGCTTTTCTAGTTGGGGAGCCCAAGAGGAAAATTTGGGATTTATTCGAGCATGTCAGATTAATATAAGGGGAGATACCTATACCTACACTAAAAATTAGGCCTGTATACAGGGTGAGTCTTTGACTCCTACAAATACTTTTTTAACAGTAGATTTTTTTTGCCTATACTATTTTTTCCGATTCGGCCCTGATAAAAAGATATAACCATTTTAGGCTTTCATAATGAGCTAGCTATGTCACCCCTGGAGAAACAAAAATCCCTTCAGAATATCTAGCTGAATCTATGACCTCACAAATCTGTGGATCTTTTGAACAGAGTTGCATTCAGCCAAAGTACCGAATTTTCCGAAGATCACAGTTATTTTATATTTTTGAACATCAAATCACTCGAAAACGCTGCATAAGAGAGAATATGTCGAATAATTTTGTCACAAAACGTTCAAATATTCATTAGATAGCGTCCTACTTAGTTTTAAGAGTTGGATTCTTTGAATTTTCGGTATTTAATAGTCATAATGAGAAAACTAGAAGACGTTGGTGATATCTTGTGTTAGATAAAGATTCATTTAATAAATGAAAGACAATACATTCCGAAATTCATTTCATTCGATAAAACCGTTTGTGAGAACTAAAAATGACATTTTTTATGGTTTTTCAACAGCCTGTATCTTTCAAACCGAGCCGATAAGGAAAAAATGATAAAGGAAAAAGTGTTTCCTATGGTCTCAAGAATCTATTTTCAAAATATTTGTACCAATCAAAAACTCACCCTGTATAGGGGGAATTGTTTAGGACAGCCTGTCAGAATAGTAGAAAAATGAATCATTGTTGTATGTAAGAAATTAAAGATTGCCTTCCAGGTGTCATCTAAGAGGAGCTGTATCCTACCAGGCTGATCAAAAAAATCATATGGAAGACCCAGAATGTCTCACAAGGAGTAAGGAGTAACCCCTTGAATTTTATCTCAACTACTCCTTTACATGTTTTTAACTTCAAAAAGAATCACCCCTCAATCGATAATGAATAACATATACGTGTACTTATCAAAATGCAACCTTGAATAATGGACCCACTTTCTTCTATGGAGTATCCAATCATCCAACTTTTTCTTATTTCAGATCATTTAATTTTTCTCGCTACCCATACACAAAGGATTTATTATAATTTTAATTTATTCATTTGCGCCAGCGGCAAATGAGCCAGAATGAGGTAAATCATCCTTGGATCCACGGACGTTACGGCGAACACCGAATGGTGTTTATAAAAAACGAATTACAAATATAATTACATTTTGATGGAATGCACCTGACTGGATAATCGCGCGCGTCTTCTTTCTGATACCATCGGAATTTTGTCCGAAGAACCGAGCCAGCCTATTGTGTTACCCCTCTAGGAATCTTAAATAACTAGATTAGAAGGTATCAACCACTCCGAAGCGGAGGAGCTTTGAGCGCATTCGGAAATAGAGCGGTAGCCGACTCAATTTTGGTCTATTAATCTGTTTCTTGCGCGTAATTTATAGATGTTACACTTCGGGATAGAAACTTTGCTGCAGGGATGACTGTTGTAATGACCATTGGATTCTTTATGATGCATTAGCCAATATGTGATTGTCTGCCCAATTTGATAAATGGTCCTATATAGGTATAGCAGATGGCTTGTAAATGTTTTAATTTTTTATTTAATTATTGATCAACATGAAAACATGAATTCATATTTGTCCTACGACTTTTATAGAAGGGGTATATATTGGGTGACTCCGTATATTGTTACGTGTAACTATTTTGAAATGAACCTTTCAAATTGCTCCCTCAATAAAATTGATTCTTCAGGCAGTAGGGGAGACTGGGGAGGGTTGATACGTTTTTTGGAATTTTTATTCTGGAAACTGAATTATATGAAGAAACAGGACTTTTCTTATATTATATAATTATTCAATTAATCGTTCAACAAAATAAATGTAGAAGTCTCAAAACATAATCATCTTATTCGGTACAGAACGTTGAACACAAAAACATGCAAACTGTCTCAAGCCTCCCCACATATGGGAGGATTGATACGATGTACTGGGAGGCATGAGACACCAATTGAAAATATAAGTCCCATTGGCATTACCTGCAAATGTCACATATAAACATTTTTGTGCCTTTTCTAACACCCGCAAATTCTTCGTCGCGCCATTCCGAGCACACCTGACACCTGAACCAGAATTCGTTTGATCTAGAGGATGAAAATGAACCATTGCTATATATATAGGCTACATATTCGCCCTCTCAATCATATTCTTCAACCATGTCATACTCATTGTCCGAAATACCCCGGTCTACATACTCTTTCTTTCGTATACCTCTTTTGTTTGAATTTCTTGGTTCTTGTTCTGCCTTGGCTATGTATGCTGCTGGATGTACTAGGATTATTTAGCTCAGTAGGTAGGTCGGCAATGATACTGGCTTGCTTTGGTCCCATAGGTGTAGAAAAATCAGGTAATGGTCGGTTAGTCACAAGAAAAGTCGGCCTCGTTAAATACATGGGGATTGTACGGATAAATTCCAGTTGTTAAAAATCCCCTTGATATGTTGGATGGTGAAAACGCCTTCATGTAGGCCTATCCAACTACCTACGGAATATTTTTTGAAGATGATACATGTATCAGGCCTCCACACGAGAAATGTCTCAAACCTCCCTGAAAGCTATTTTTAAAGTGATTCATGTTTTCATCTTATATTCATATATTTTGAAAACCGAATAAAACTGTAAATTGAGTAGTTTTATGCCTATTTCCCAGTGAAATGTTTGTTTATGCCGAAGAATTAATGCATGATCATAAAACCCTTAGGTAACTTGAGTGAAAACTTACAATTTCTCACCTCGAAACACTCTTTGTTGAATATTTCACAATCTACTGTTAGCCTTACAGATTAACGTCACTCAATGCCCTCTGCCAAAGAATAGTGTTCACTAGTATAACACTTTTGAAAACGGCTAGAGACCGCGGATATAAGCCTGTATCAAGCCTCCCCATGTATCAATGCTCCCTAGTCTCCCCTACATGTTTTTTATAATTATGTATATTAATTGACTATAGTTTTATATTTATTCACAATAATCTTCCGTACCAATATAAGAGGAGCATAATTGAAAAAGATACTAAGAAACAGCAAAAACGCCAGACGTTTCCCACTAATGTTTACCTTCTTGACCCCCCAACCAAAGAACCAAGAATAAATGTTATCTCTGTAACCCATCAATCCCTAACCTCCTCGTTTACACATCGAATTACAGAAGAATCCCTCGTTTCCGGTTCGAATAATAATACATCTATTCTTCTCCTATACCTTTTCAATCGTTCGACCAGGACAGCATTAACTCTACGGCCAATTAATCGAAGGCCATATCAGAGGCGCGAAAGATCGATTGTCTGCGATAGCAGGTTCTCACTTGTCCGGCGATTTCTCGAAGCCAAGACGGACATTCACTGATGCCCGACGATAGTTATCTATAAAAGGGTTGTATATGAGACTCTTAATTGCCTTAATTAAATACCAAAAAGATCGAATTCGCAGCACGACGATCACTTATCTCTTACATTTATCGCTTATTGGATCTCTCTCCTGATGCGTTATGCCCTCTCTCGTGAGACTTCAACACGTATCCACGTGATAGTGTTTCTTGCTGCATGCGGTTACACTTTTTTTTTCGAGATTATCGTACACGAAGATGTCGAAATATAAGCCTATCGATGAAGATTATAGGAGACGACTCTCGTATCCACTTTAATCGTATAAAGTATATGGTATTTATAACACTATCGTTTTAAATTCGAGATTGAGATTATGAAGAAGACTTTGGAAGCGTGCTACTAATGAAGAATAATGTGTTTAATTTTCTGTGGTCGTTAATGACACGCAGCTTTTTCCAAATATGTTTTCAATTGAGGAAAAAAAAACTATGACTACTAGGCCAGTAGCGTTTCGACCATAGTTATGAAAAAGTTGCAACCAAATTTATTTATTGCTGGAATGGCTTCAGATATGTATACGAGGATATATTTAAAAATTCTTAGCCTACTATGAAACCAAACAAAATTTCGATGTCAAAATATTTTATTACTCAACATATTCTCCTCTTGATTGGATACATTTATTACAGCGAAACTGCAACGTCTCTAGACCTTTCAAAAAACAATTTTCTTCTTGCTCTGCAAACCAGACCTCTGCAGCTTTTATTACCTCCTCGTTGGAAGAAAATTTACGACCTTTTAAACTTTTTTTCAGTTGACGAAAGAGATGATCTGGTGAATGAGGGGGGTGTTCTAGTAATTCAACCCCTAAATCAAGAATTTTTTGCATGGCAACATGAGATTTGTATGCAGGGGCGTTGTTCTGAAAAAACAAAACACCTTTGGATAGCTTTCCACGTATTATCTCTTTAATTTTTTCGCGTAGGGTGGTCAGTAATGTCGAATAGTAATCTCCGGTTATTGTTCTACCCTTATCCTAAAAATCAATCATGCTTACTCCATGGCAATCCCAAAAACCTGAAGCAAGAACTTTTCCAGCAGATTTTTTGACACGAAACTTCTTAGGTCTTGTAGAACCAGAGTGTCGCCATTCCATCGATTGTTGCTTTGTTTTTGGATTGTAGAAATGTTCCCAAGTCTCATCCATAGTAACAATTCGGTTTAAAAACTCTACATCGTTTGCAAATCGAGCAAAGACGAACGCGATGCTTTTACCTTGCACGCTTTTGGTCAACATTCAAACATTTGGGGATCCATTTTGCAGCAATTTTTCTCATGTCCAAATTGACGTGAACTATATGATGAACTTGTTTGTATGAAATATTCAGTGCTTCAGATATCCGTTTTAGCTCAATTCGACGGTCTGATAAAATCATGTCATAAACTGCATCGATATTTTCGGGGACTGACACAGAAACTGGCCTTCCTGTTCGGTCATCATCTTCAGTGGAAAATTTACCTCTTTTGAAGCTTGCAGTCCAATTTTTCACGGTCGCATACGAAGGACATTGATCACCAAGGGTATTAAGCATATCTTCGTAAATCTGCTTACCTCTTAACCCTTTGAAGTACAGGTACTTGATGATGGCTCGAAACTCCAATTTTTCGATTTTCATAATTTCGGTGGACATCTTCCTTCTTTTAATTTATTGCGTAACTCTGGTTTGCTTTTCTGACCTCAAACTTCACACTGACATTTTTAATGAGTTATTGTTCGTTGCTATGGTAATGAAAAAAAACTTTTATGCATGGACCTGGTCTAGGCTAGCTAGATATCAATACATTCTTGTATGTATATAAGTATAATAAAAAAAACATTACTTCTCAAATCATCATCTTTGTGTTGTGACATATGATTCTGATCTTTCCTTTTCGTGTTCGTGGGTTCGAAAAAGAATCATCGAATAAATGAAAAACTATATTCCAAAATTCATTTCATCCGATAGAACCGTTTCTGAGACTAAAATTTACATTTTTTTATGGCTTTTCAACAAGTTGTATCTTTCAAACCGAGCGGATTCGGAAAAAATGTTATAGGAAAAAAGTGTTCCTTTTGACCTCAAGAATCTACTCTTAAAAAACGAATTGAAGACTAACCCTGTATATATTCACTTTGGAACATCCAGTTTTAATACGTATTGATGGTTTTTCAACGATTTCACGCTTCGTTAATGGCTTATTATTAAGTCCTGGTTAGTCGAATCTACTCCTGTACGCAATTCAGATGGGCCACCGTTATTTTCCCTGGATCATTAATCATCGAACATCCTTGTCCATCCACCTCGTTCAACTGCCCAACTAATTGACGCTATCCTTCCTTATCTAATTGGTACGATTTATTCAAAATAATTGGACGTAATGGTTACAGCCGTACGAATTATTACAAATTGATTAAAACGTCTGATATTTAGCCGGCCAACTATAGTTTCGACGATCACAATGTATCGATGCTGGTGGTCCATAATAAAATCATTATCAGATATGAGGAATAAAAACGACTTAAGGGAAATATAATAACCCATTATTATCGGTCATGATATTTTCCCATGCTCGAATATGAGACAATGAGGGTACCTAGGTATGTATACCTACTAACAAACAGGGTTTTACCTTAACGTTTCGCCAATAAAAACATAGTCATTACGCTAATTAAGTTCGACGTAGTATCGTCCTTGCATACGTATTATGAGGGCTTTTTTCCGGAATTACTGTGAATCAGGATCATTCATTATGAAAATAATATTCAACAACGTACTGTGGGCTGAAATTCGTTCACAAATAATCGTTCTTCATTATGCACGCTCTTCCAAAAACCCATCTTTTAAATTTCCCTTGATTACAAAAATAAATTTAAATGAATGGATTTGCAGCATACAGATAAATTTCATGTTCCGCTAACATATAAAAGAAATAAACCAGTAATTGGAAACCTTTCATTTGCTACACCTGGCAGGGCACTGACGAACCTAAGGTGGCTCTGTAGAAAGGTTCAATCAGTTCAATTGGCAATAAAAGGAAAGGCTGAAATGGAAATTAGAATTCTACATGTAATCAAAAACTGATGCTCTGGTTGTGACCATGAAGTTTGATAGTTGAATATTGGCCCAAAATAAAGAGTTATTAATGGATATTGATAGACAATCTGTAAATAATGACTCATCAATCACAAGTGACTTATAAGTGTCGTAATGATCAAGGGGACGAACAGATGTTGATCATTTTATTCTTCCAAAGATCCAAAGATACACTATAAACTATAAGAGGCTTCAAGAATGAGGGTTTCAAACGCAATATAGGAAATTCGTTTTTAAAGTTATTAAAACATTGTCGAGAGATGATGTAAACTAATAATTATTACCTATTTTTCCACTTGCACCTTCACCATTTTGCATCAAGTAGTCGTAACGTCCAGTGCCTACTCATTTATTATTATTTGAATATTGAATATCTGAATTGTTAGATGAACAACACAATTACTCATAGTTGGGTAGCCCACGATGATAAATAAGGATTTATTCAAGCGCCGTGCAGACCTGGATTTTGAAGATTAGATGGTCAAAGGAAAAAAAGGTTCTACGGGCAAAATTGAGAAATTCTTAGCCTACTACAGAACCGAACAAAATTTCAATGTCAAAATATTTTATCACTCAACATATTCTCCTCTTAATTGGTATTCATTACAGCGAACCTGCAACGTCTCTAGACCTTTCAATAAAAATATTTCTTCTTGCTCTGCAAACAAGACCTCCACAGCTTTTATTACCTCCTCGTTGGAAGAAAATTCATGACCATTTGAACTTTTTTTCAGTTGAGGAAAGAGATGATAGTCGGATGGAGCCAAATTTGGTGAATGAGAGGGGTGTTCTAGTAATTTAAACCCTATATCATGAATTTTTTGCATGGGCAACATGAGATTTAGTGCAGGGGCGTTGTCCTGCAAAAACAAAACACCTTTGGCTAGCTTTCCGCGTCTTTTCTCCTTAATTTTTTCTCGTAAACTTCTCAGGTCTTGGAGAACCAGAGTCTCGCCATTCCATCGATTGTTGCTTTGTTTCTAGATCGTTGAAACGTACCCAAGTCTCATCCATAGTAGCAATTCGGTTTAGGAAGTCTACATCGTTTTCAAATCGAGCACAGATCGAAGGCGATGCTTCTACCCTTGCACGCTTTTGGTCAAAATTCAAACTTTTGGGGATCCATTTTGCAGCAATTTTTCTCGTGTCCAAATCGATGTGAACTATATTATGAACGCGTTCGTATGAAATATTCAGTGCTTTATATATCCACTTAAGCCCAATTCGACGGTCTGAGAAAATCATGTCATGAACAGTATCGATATTTTCGGGGACTGACACAGAAACTGGCCTTTCCGATCGGTCATCATCTTCAATGAAAAATTTAACTCTTTTGAAGCTTGCAGTCCAATTTTTCACGGTCGCATGCGAAGGGCATTGATCACCAAGGGTATTAAGCATATCTTCGTAAATCTGCTTACTCCTTAACCTTTTTAGATACAGGTATGTACTTTATGATGTCTCGATACTCAAATTTTTCGATTTTTACAATTTCGGTGGACATCTTCTTTCCTTTAATTCATTGCGTAACTCTGGTTTACTTTTTTGACCTCAAACTTCACACTGACACTTCTAATGAGTTATTGTTCGTTGCTATGGTAACGCAATATTTTTTTATGCATGGAACTGGTCTAGGCTAACTAGATATCAATACTTCCTCGTATTACTAGTATGGAGAAGGTATTTCATTCTTCTGGTGCTATCCATTTGCTCCAATCAGAGTAGAAAATGAGTTTTATCTAATAACCTCTATCACCTCAAACAAAAATCAACCTTTCAACAGTTTCGAGTGAAGCTGTTGTGTTGCCATTGTTGAAAATCGAAACAAGCGGATTCTTTCGACTTATGCCCTGCTCCAGGCTGAATAAGAAGTGGCAGAGTTATTATGCTATACTTTATTTGAACAGGGCATATTGATGGAACTTCTGGAATGAAGTTAGTTTCTTCCGCGAAATTGTTTATTAACATTTAAGACAAATATATGAGATGAACATGCACAGATCGGCGGAACCGACAAGCATAATATGGACAGAGGTACATTCGTGTAAGTAAATGAATATTGTGATGAATGATGATTGCCGGAGGCCTTCATAGAAGTTCACAAGAGATGAGTAGATGTGTTGTGTTGTGTTATTTTTAAGTGAGGGGGAACCATTTATCATTTATTTTTCTTTGTCATTCTCATTGATGAATGCAAATTCTTCTGTTGTTCTTGTTCGTATTACTCCTTAGTTTTCGCTTCACCGGCGGTGATAGAGAATGCATTTCGCATATGCTACCCTTCTTGAATATGCAACACACTGGGATAAATTCCCGTAGATGAGTGATATTGATATAACATGAAATCATGAGTTTGCTAAAACAGTTCATATAGTGGATGATTTCCTGGAAATTTTTTTTCAAAAATTCATTTCAAAACATCTGTTATTTCATACTTTTAGGTTTTGGATCAGTAGTGTCTAGCAGTTTTGTAAATCTTGAAAAGGACGGTACAAGATGAATTACTTCTCAATGAAAAAATAAGTAATCATAGAATACATGATGAACACTATATAATCTTATGGATAAATTCTTAATGAATAGATGACAGAAGGCCAAAATTGGTGCTGGTCCATTGGTTAAATTGCTCTGCTATAAAATGTCACAGACTCAACTATCATCAAGCATGTGACATAGTGATAGTGCCCATATCTATGAAATAGTCTGGGTTCCTGATCACTCTGGAATCAAAAGAAACGAAGAGGCCAATACACTCGACAGAAAGGAAGCATAAACGTCACTCACCTGCCCAGAGCCTTCCTGTGGTATAGGAAAATGCACCTTTAAGAAACAGTTTCTGGAGAAGGAAGAAACCAAAGGTAAACACTCTGGTGGGATCTTCCAGGAACGTATCATTCCAAAAATGAGGAGGATTGAGGACTAAGCCTCCTTGAATCCACCCAGATACTGGATTTCATGTCATGGAATGGAAGTCTGGAGTTGGATAACGCGCTGTAGATGACGCAGATGTGAAAACAGCTCTGATGAGGGACAGAATAAACCTTAAGGTTGCATTGAAATGTAACCTCCTTTCCAAACTACAAGTATCAGGTACGATAATTTCTTTGGCTTATATAGTTTGAGGAAAATAATACGATTTGAGTGAAATAAATTCTCAACCAGTGATCTAACAGAATTCTAGTTTCATTCCATATCGAACAATTGCTTTATGTGTTCTAAAATTAAACATTTCATTTTGAAATGTTTACCAATGTGCATTCGCAATCATCTTGTAGATTCTTGGGTTTAGATTGATCTAATACATTCCCAGATAACCGAAACCATCAGTAGATTGATGATTATGTATTTTCAGACGCGGATGTAACACGTCCTACCAACAAACATCATCTTATCTCTGATCATCAGAAAGAGCTGAAATGACACACGCTGATTAATCTCAGCTTCTCTCCCATCTTTCAGGTGTGGCACATGGATGACATCAAGAAATGGAAGAACCGTTTAGAGAACAGAATGGACCCATTCAAACGGAAAGTGAATATCATTCTGTGGCGTCGTTATCTGGCTCCGTAGATCACGTACCTATAACTACTGGTTATGATGACGAAACTTATCTTTTATTCACACAAATTGTATATTATGAATAAAATCAGCCACTCCAGTCGATGGAATCCCGCAGGGAGATGTGATATTATGGTTCCAATGGGTTGTCCGTCGGAGGAGCAGAGATGGATTTTGGTATGCTGGTCTCTGAATCCATTTTGTCCATTTCTTTCGAAGAATCACTGAAAGTAAGACCATGTGGATGTCTTAGAGGTAGGTATGGCCTAATAAGTTTTTGACATTTTTTTTTGTATTCTGGGAATGATGCAAGAAACAATACACTTGGCCAAGGTTTCGCTGGTACTTACATATCTTTGGTCCCAATGGGATTCTTGGCTGTCACTTCAAATAACCACACATGTATGCTGAAAATATATGTCAAGAGCGAAATTTTCAACAAGGGCCCTACAAACTGAGCCAAAGCACCATAACACTTTTTATGCAGCTTTACTTCATTAGTTTCTTCTTCAAATCAAAAGGGACCAGTGATTTCTTTAGACCACAATGCCCCCCAATCATCAATATGATAATGGTGCATTTTTTGTTCAAGATTCATTCGTAGATTAGTCTGAACCCTAAATGAGTCAAAGGATGTGTGGAAATAAAGTCTAGGGAATCAATCAAGAGGCCAAAAAAGTAGCACAACTTTCTTTCATTGGCCAGGAGCCTTTCTGTGGTAAGTATATGGAAATTTATAGAAATATTTTCAGGAGAAACCGAAAGAGAATTAGTCTGGAGCAAACTTCTGAGGCTAGAACAAACCAAAAGTTCAACACTGCGAGATATAAAAAGTAGCTGGATCTTAGCAAGAATGTGCTAAACGTTCTGGATTACTTACAGGGCATTGCCCTCTCAGGAGGCAACAAATTAAAATGAGTCTAGCAGAAACTGACTAATGTAGATTCTGTAGGAGGAAAGATGAAGCTCCAGATCACCTTGTGACATATTTCCGAGCCATTGCTAGTCAACTTTGGACTGGAAAATTGCAGGAGCTTGAAAGTAATCTCCTTGAACCTATCCCAGAAACTTGAGTTCATCAAAGCTGAAACTGGATAGCGAGGTATAGATGACATAGAAGCTAAAACAGCTCTGAAGATGGGCACAATAAATCTTAGAGTCGCTGTGCAATGCAATCTACTTTAAAATCTAAAATCTAGCGTTTAAAATACCTAATTTGCTAAGTACAGACCTGTGTCTTTGGTTTATGAGCCACATTTTCGCATTATGTCTTCTGAAGTCTTTTTGCCATATTGTTACATCACGAGTCAGGTTAACGCTTTGGAATATTCGGCTTTCCAATTATTTTCACACTGGATACATGAGCAATATCAAACCGATCGGAAATTGAAAGCACCCTTTGAACCATGAAGATCAAAATTCCATAATTTAGTGTGAAATAGTCGACAATCAAGATGAGGCATTGCATCATGTTATTTTGTGATAGAATTTCATTCTCTTACAGCGGGTTTCATAAAAAGTTGATTGCCCGATCAACGATTTGACAGTCCGTCGATTTCTTAAAACGAAATCACTGAAACCTTTTCATTTCTGATTATATTGAAGATAGCAATTCGTCAATCAAGCGTTGATTCCCCGATCAAGCTTTATGAAACCCGGGGTAAAAGTGGATTGCACAAAACTTTGATTGTCCGATCAACGTTTTGGCAGTCACTGCTGAATCCTTTCGTTTTTGATCATATTGAATAAGTAGCAATTGAGAATCATCGAATGGGCCTTTATGAATCATAATTTGATGTGAGAATGATATTCTGAATGTTCATAACTAAATTATCGATTGAAAACAAATTGACGTTTATCCGCCAATCAAGCGTTGATCCCCCGATCAAGCTTTGTGAAATCGGGGGTCATTGTGATATAGTGACAAAAATGACAAAACTGACGCGTAGTTCAAATCTAGAGCTGCTGTTGATGCGACCTCTGAGTAATTTGGTGTATAATGGACCTATGATTTCTGTTGAGAGACTAAGGTGTCAGTTTGGCCACTTGGTTGGTGTTGAGGGAGTTCTTTTTTGAGACGGTTCGCCAGCTTCAAATCAATTGTATGAAGAAATACAAATACTGAGGACTTATTTCTTCATTATGAATCAATGGCTATTATTGTGATGTGATCTTGTCTGAATCCGTACCTGTGCACCTCTGGATCCTTCTCCCATTAGACCAGCGCGTTCGACCGTTGGGCCGATCTTGTGGCTCGTGCTAAGCACAAGCACACAAGAGAGCATCTACTCCCAGCCCACGCACGACAACATTCTGAATGAAACAATCGTACACCGGAAACCGAGCGTAACATAAACGTGAATATCTAATTTGCGCCATTAGTAAAATCGACAATGATTGGCTCAGATTGTTATTTATCGTGACAGCTTTCCAACAATGCTCCTTGCCGTTTCGTTCTTGCCCGTATCGCAATTTTTCCCCGTCGATTTTATACCATATGGTTCGGAGTGATACGTTTAAAAACCTGTATTTTATCTGCACGGTCCGGGCTGACACTGTCCGGGACGAGCGATTTAAATTCCTAGAATTTCAATGGTATAAATAACATAATAATTTCGGAAAGCTTGATTTAGTTAAGCGTTATTTATTTTTCCGTTTCTCGTTTCTGGTTCTATTTTCGACGCAGTGACAGCTGTATCTGTGGTTACTCTTTCTTCGTTAACCACGGGTAAGCGACAATTTGTGGTCGCTGGATCTGGCCAGGTATACAATTGAAAATCAGCTCTTTCTTGGAAATATGTATATAAGACATCTGTTACATCCAGTCGATTAGTAATTTTCCTTCGAATATGGGTATATCACCATGAAATGTTACCTAGATATAAACCACCAACTACACGTGGACGCCGAGGAAAAAAATGTTATATTGTGATACAACTGTATGGTCTATTTTTGAACTCGTTCAAAAACAATCAATTGGTCCGAAAACTTTAGGGAATGGATAAAATATCGTTAATTTTGTGAGTTTCTTAGGTCACTTTCAATGTTCTTTTAATCAGAGAACTGATGGATTTCTGGAAATTGATCTCCCCAGTACCCTTCTACTAATCCTTTCATCACTAGTGCCAAACAGTAGTACGATATCTACTAAATAAATATGAACGTCAAATAGTTGTCAAGGGGTTAACTTAATCCAAGGTTATTGAGAGTTTTTCTTTTCGAGCTGGCCTCAGCAACTGAAATTACCAGTTAGCGGACCATTAAGTTTATCGAATAGAATAACTTTCGATAAATGGTGCTTAGTGAGTGGAGCATTTACACGTTTTTCATATCTACATCGAAGCTTCATTACCAAAGTCCAAAATTATGTCCACATCAAGATTTCTTAATTTAAATAAAGGTTACCAGATATCTACTGGACCTATGAGGTCAAGTCTACTTGACATAGCTTGAGGGGCTAGGAAGTAAAAGGATTCAAGCGCATTTTTGTAGTTCTGAAATAATTTGCACTCCAGAAATGTAGGATTGAGCTTGAAAATTATATATTAATACATTACAAAACTTTTTACATATCGTCGTTCTGAGATGCAAATTGCCCATTTTTGATGAAAACAAAGGTATTAGTGCCTTCTAGTGACAAACGCACAAACCAATGATCTGACAGCGGCCCAAGTTATAATTTGAAAGACAAGAAATGTTGAAACATATTTAAATTTGGTTTGCTTCTAATAAAAATTCAAATTTACAAAGTTTTTTAGCTCTCCTAAAAAAGTGTCATTTTGTGAGTAAGGCAATTTGCATCATAGAACGACGATATGTAAAAATTGTTCAAGGATTTTTTATTTACCTTATCTTTTAGATTTTATATCCTGCACTTGGATCGTTTTTTAAAATACGTGCACTTAAATCCTTTTACTTCCAGGCCCCCCATCCATTTAATACCTGCCATTGGATAATTTCTCCAAATATTCGAAAAGATTTTTTTACAAAATTACTTTTTTCCGAAATTTCATCGAAAATCTTCGGGAATTCTTGTTTTTTCAATCAATATGACAACTCAAGTACTCGTACAAAGTTTAAAAGAACCCATATGTCTCAAATTCTCATAGGCTCAATGACCTCCAAAAAGTTAAACCCTGCTAGTTGAAAATGCCGTAGATTTAATTCACCTGAAACTAGTCAGACAGCTCCGTAGGTTTGTCCGATCCTTAGTTTTCACTGCACTAAAAGCCATATAAAAGCTCCTCCAGCTCATTAGTTATAATGATGAAATCGTCAAACAGAAAAATTAAGTATCAATCTTATATTTTAGTTTAATTTGCGACATGTTAAGTATAGGCATAGACATATAGACATATAGTCTCTATGTCTATGAGTTTAGGTAATCATAAAAAACCATAAATTTGAGAAAAGTCATCATTGTCAATTCCTTTTTCAGATTCTTATGTCAAATCATAATCGAAAAATCATGGAGAATCCGAATTTCATTAATGATTGATTGCTAGATAGCAGTCTATTTTTGTGTTCGCATATGGAGGAACTTTGATGAAAACCGAATTTTATATTGTCATAATTATGAACAATGGGCCTTATTATTCATATACCAGAACCAGAACACAGGTGGAATTTTTTCTAAGGAGAATAATTTTTGATTAATAATGGATAAGAATATCAGAAAATCTGTAGTTTCTGATACTTCTATGTATGTGTTGACAGTCATACGTACCCATAGACATATAGATGTCTATGTTCATGTACGTACCTTCATTCAGTTCATGCTAAAGAACACGATCAACGAAAAATTTTTCAACTGATAAAATAGAAACTAACCGAACTGCATTTACCTACCCCAATTCAACCAGCACTCCAACCTCTTCAAGTAAGCTAAAACGCATCAATCTTCTCCTTGCATTGTAACCAGGTAGATGACAGGTGAAAGCACCTGATCATTAAGCCTAGCGACCATTTTTCGAGCATCGGTTACACTCTATTACCCGTCTGTCCTGTACGAGTGTAGAAAGGACAACAGACCTCAATTGATTAAGTGGCTGTTGATGATGGCAAGATGGATGACTTTTGATTTTTATGACACGCAACACATAATTTGCCCATTAGTGCAGTGTGGCCGGTGGTAACTTCTTATGTGGGTGTGCGTTACACCGAATCACTATTTGTGTTTGATTGTCCTCAGGATGTTTTGTATTTGAGATAGCAGTTTGATAAACCTAATAAGGGTTAATTGACTATATTCGCTTACAGCCGTTGGAATCATTATGCGATACAACAAGAATTTGGTTATACTTTGACTTCAAAAAAATTGCCCATTCACTTAATCGATGTTAATAGGCTATACCCTATATACTAGCTGGTACTTCATGGGGTGCTGATGCAACTACTCTTCGAACGGCAGCTTTAGTTTTGTTTTTACCAACTCTTTCCTTAATTCGAATGTAGGGGACAAGGATATTTGGCAGTCTGAATGGAATACGTGAACTATTTTCAACCAAAAATTAGTTAGTGATCCCACGAATGGAGTTCCTGGTTTTTATGTTCCCTGTAAATTATGGTGTATTTTGAATCGTATAAGAACAGGTCACGGACGCTGCAATAGTATGCTTGCCGATGGAATTCAGTTGAAAGCCCTAGTTGTGAATGCGGGGAACCAGAAGAAACCATAACTTATCTGGTTAATCATTGTCCCATAAATGGGATGATGGTTTTAGAGCTATTCATGCAGTTTCCGAATCTTCTTCGAATTGGGTTGTGAATTTTTGGTCATGATATATAGAACTCAATTTATTATCTCTTATTTTTCTGCTTTTGTTTATTTTTATTTCATATAAAATCTTCCAATTACTTGAAGTTTTTTTTATTTTCTTCGAGGAAAGAATCAATTTTTGCAGTGCTATAAGCTCTTAATAAAATTTTGATTCATATAATGGACACTCAATCATACATGGATATACATGGTTGAATCATACAACATATGTATTTTATCCTTCCAATACAGGGGATATCCTTCTTCTCATCGACATAGTATGTTCGTCTTCTTCTTCTATAATTCTCTTCGGACAACATTTCCTCTCCATTGAGGTGCAGCCAATATCATTATAAAGGGCCTGACCTAACATGAGTAGAAAGAATCCAATAAGCTGCACAAAAAAAAATTAACATTATCGATAGCAATCCAACGATACTCAGAGCAGAAAGGAAATATTCTCACCTGAATGAATTGAAATTTTTGTCCGAAAAACGCTATGCTGCATATCCACAAAGGCAGTATCCGCATGCTGTCCAGGACTTTATTTGTCGTAGAAGACATCTCCTTCGATACAGTCAGACCGCAAAAGTTGAAGGACGCCATTGTGAAGATTTTTACTGTGAGGACAATTTGGCCTTGAGTATCTCCAATGAATTATCGATATAATCCACCATTTTTCAATGCTGTTATCGATTTACTTACTTATAAGAGTAACTCCTATCTTCCAGTTGTTGTAGACTTGAACACACCCGTCAGGAAAATCACCAAGAGTTCCTCTTGAGTTAACACCAAGGGGATAGCCCACAGGTATGAAGTAAAAAATTAAATGTACGGGAATCATAATAATGAAACCGAATAAACCTGAAGCAGATATTCTTATTGGAAATAAGCCAAGGGAATATCAATTTTCTCACCTTCCCAACCAGCTGCCTGCAGTGGAGGAATATCGTACTTTTTCAAGTATTTCTCTTCTAAAACTACCTGGCAACCGGCAAGAAAAGAACCAACGACAGCCATTCCATCCCCCAATATTATACTTGTTGTGTCTTTTTCCCCCGACTCCTTTCTATCCTCATAATCTGACAGGCCTACCAGTACCACTCCTAGGATGACGAATATTATACCGGAGGTTTCACGCCAATGCGGCACATGCCCAAAAACGAAGTAGCTCAACAGGGCAGTGAAAACAATCATGGAACCTAAGATATTTTATCGATATCGAAATGAAGGAAAAATAAATATAATGTAGAAATTTATCATTTTTTCTCAGCGAATTTCCTCCAATGATGCCAAAGTAAATAATTGTTGACGTAGATATCGCAACAAAAAGGTTAATTTTTTTAACAACATCAGCAAAAGTTTCAACTGCTAAGTGATATCAATATGGAACGAAGGAGGTTGATGATCTACATTAGCAAGATGCAAAGAAAGGATTCTTCGAATAATCGACTACTTGGAGCAAAAACGAAAACGTATTGAACAAAGAACCTTCCAGTTGAACTATTACACTGTACACATATTGGATATACTCTTATCAACTCTATCTTTCCCTTTTGGCAGAGTTTGCTGAGTTTGTTAGAAAAAAAATTCAGAATCCTTCTTATTATTGAGATTTCCATATGTTCGTTTACTTTAAATAGGTATTTTGTCGAATTCTTGAAATATACGCCAAATAGACAAACCTAATGAAAGAGTATGTTCATTTACTTCTCAGCATTGCCAAACTTGACACGTAAGTGAAAAGGAGTCCAACCACCAGACTGGTAGTAGCAATCAATTCGAATATTCCTGGAAGCAGGAATATGAAGACGTTGAAATGTCTGTTGCCCCTCGTGAGCAAATGTTCGTCAGGTAGTGTTTCCTGCAGATGACATCGAGCATAATAAAAAAAAATTTAAGACTGTTTCGTACTTAAAAACAGGTTAAAAACAGGCTCAACTTACACTCTTACACTTGAAACAGAAATACAAAACGTTGAAAAGAACTAAATTCATGAACATCCCAAAAGCTCCTACGCTAGATTGGATGAAGGGATGTTGGAATAGCCTAACTTCTCCATCGATACCTACTGATTCTTGCATATTAGCATACCTGTTGAAATAATGGTATCAATAACAGCCTAAAACAAAGATAATATTTGACTTACTTGTTCACAAGGGATCCTAACACTGCAGCACCTACAAATACGAATATTATTATAGCATAATACAAAGAACATTGCATGGCTCCTTCTATTCTAGATAATCATACTTCAGAGTGACATTAAAATCAAAAATTTTTCAGTTTGTCACCATTGTTTTTCTGTGAATTGTGAGATATCAACAAGATTATGATTTTGCGTCTTTTTGGTTTTTCCTAGGAACTAGTTCGCTAAAGGTCTGTAGTTTTCTAATTCAAAGCCAAAAATTGTCCCAAGAATTCTTACTTGAAATCAATATGTAAAGTGGTTCAAGAAATCGTCTATCAATACTCCCAAAAATTAAGTACCTATTTCAAAAACTATTCGCTAGATGACGCTGAAATTTTGCAAAGACCTTGGAAATGTTATTTAACAGCCAAATACTAGCAACTCAATTGGATCTGCATACATATTTATAATATTGAGACGATATTTGGCCGAGAATTTCAAAGCTCGACCGCTATGGGTATGGATATATGAACAAGAGGGCAAAAACTCCCGATTTTACGTCAGGACTCTGCTCATTTATGCACACAGCACTTCTGGCACAATTTTCATTCCCATTTATAATACTGGTTTCACACAAACAGTTGCCCGAAGTGCTGAAAATAATCAACTCCTTCTAATCTGTTCTGCCCCAACGTATTCATATCTAAGAACCGTTCAAAATCATAAGTCAAACACGAGTTGGTACTGCGGACACAAAAAACGTGAAAAGTCCATTCATCCATATCTTCCGCTGTCATCGCGGGCGACAGGTTAACAATTTTCTGACAATACCACCTATCGGCCCCTCCATCTAGCGTCAGTAGCGTCGGCACGAGGTCAGTCGCAAGATACAAGATCGGAACAAGAACGGGCGTGCTCAGAAAATAGAAATTTGGTCGCGCGCGCGCTTCGCCCACGGTTCCTTCGTGGAACCCACGCATCTTTCAAATATCGCGTCGGCGTCCACCGCAAAGTTGCCAGGTCTGGTGAAAAATCAGAGGAATTTGGAGTGTTTCATGCAAGGTCGAAACTGTAAATCACAACTATTCTGCTGACAACTCACAAGCACCATTTCTCCTCGAGATCGAGTCCCTCTTTCATCCTTCAAAAGAAAAAAAACCAATGGAGCATGGAGCTGGCGTTAGAACACACGTGGTAGCACATTGTCAATTCCAACAAACGTCATAGAAGCTTGGCACTCGCAACCACCTACTCTTTCTGGGGATCTAGCTAGACGGTGAATGAAATTCTCGAGCTCAACATATCAACAAGAAACGTGATGAAGATGAATCGTAATCTGCATCCTGCATCCTAACTCTTCTATATGAAGGACTGCAGGGAGGCAGGGGTTTACGGAGTTTGGAATACCAACACCTTGAAGAAACGTTTGAAAATGGCAAAAAGGACATTGAGAACTGAAAACCCGCTTCTAAGGATGGTAGAACATAATTAAATCGGGAATCAAGAAACCTTCCTATTTAGGGCTTTTAGAACAACCTTGGAGAGGCTCTGAATATCCGACTATCAATATATCACGAGCTGGTAGCACCGCCTATAAAGCCATCAGAACAAAGGAGATTGAGAAAACAGATAAGACAAGCACAACTGAAGTTACTACTCCAAAATGATAGGAGATGCAATCTGTAGATTTCAAGAGTTTGAACGACCATGGCTTCTGAAAAAAAATTTCCTTTGCTTTACTGAGGACAGTTGTGCTAAAGTCGAAATCGTAGGGATTTGTTCTGGTTTATCAAAATGGAGTGATAAATACTAGAGGTATAAGAAGAATATAATGAAACCCTAACAACTTGCAGGGCATGCCACGATCACACTGGATGTTGGTTCTGATTATAGAATGTTTAGAAGGAATGAGAACTACCTGTGCAACAGAGTTGCTACTTGTAGCACTTCTCTTTTGTTGAGGCAGGATGAGGAACTATAAAAAAAATCTGTGAGAGGTTTTTTAGTGAGCATCCAAACAACAGGATTTGCGTTTTAAAGGTTTTTGCACCCACGTGGACGGCAAAATGAAATAATTATCGGTGAAACACGGGAGTTGGTAAGCATGGAGTGGTATGGAGGAATAACTGGCCTTTTTATTCAAATACATAAAGCTATTTTGTTAACAGTGGATGGTAAACATTTGCTGTTCATCGAAATTCCAGTTTTTTTAATCAAGGGAAGACTGTACTGCTTATGAAAGACTGAAGGTCATGTATGGAGTTGCTCTGATCTTGTCATTTGGTGGTTCGGTTGGTGTTAGATGTTTTGGGCAAGGCACACCTGCGATAAAAATCTTCGACTCCCGAAGGCTGAAGTACTGCCCAATATATGCAACGACATTCTTGACAAAAGGCAAAATGAGTACCACAGAGTGTTGTCGGCCAGTCACCAGATGTTTTGTTCTATTCTACCATAGTTCCTTGATGTCTACTTTGGAGTACGATGAATATTTGATTCTATAAGAAAAATCTTCCATCAAACTTCCATTTGGTAGCCTCATTGTTTTCTCTTCTTATTTGTCGGCATCTTTGATGTCTCAAATCATCAGCTGTGAACGATTTAAGGTGCCTATTCTGCCCCTGCGCGTTACCTCATTGAAAACGATCATAACAAGCTTAAATCTTCGATCCACGATTCCTCGTTATGGCAACATTGGTCCACAGCCGGATTGACACGAGCGACCATCTGGTCCGCTCTTCTTCTTCATTCAGGACGCGAATAAAATCAATTTGTTCGGCTCTCGTTCTATGAGGCGAGGAGGTCGTATGGGAAACTGATTGGATATAAATTTATGGGACTCTAAAGGAGAGCCGCATAAATCTCAATTAGGGGGAGTTTTGTCGTATGCGGTCGTGCCACAGACTGTCGCGGCTTCGGCTGATGTACGATAGTAGGACGGGGAAAGGGTACCAAAAAAAACTTTGTGTCGAGTGATCTATTATGCGTCTGTTTCTGTGAGCGGCACTTCTGGCTTTCTGGAGGAAGAATTCCGAAGGAGAGCTTCAGGGATAACAAATACATGCATTGAGACTCAATTCTAATCGTTGGGTTTTAAACGTCGCATAGTACAATATTGATATTAATTCTGTTAAGATATGGCTTTTTCTTGCTCAACTTGTTCAAACTGCGTGAAATAATGATAGATATAGCGTTCCTGCATTCTCCCACTAAGCAAGAGTTGCTCTGATTTCACAAAGGGATTCCAGTGTTCATTGACTGTCATAACATATGAAAATATGTTTGCCGGAGTAGGAAGGTCGATATATTGGTGTGGGGTGTACCAATTCCAGTTCCTGTGGAAGTTACAGAGCCATTGGTGAATCAGGTTAGACTTTAACAAACCTATTTGAGTCGTATCAGGAACAATCACCATGTAGGGTTCGTAAAAACAGAAGCTAGTGCTCTACCTTATCGAGACATCCCTGAATAATCCACTGTCAAAGCATGGTCTCCAACGCAGCCTCCTAGAACTGTCATCATATCCACATCCATAAAACGAAGAAAACACACATCTGGTATTTCATCGATGTCATGGTGATCCATCACCAAGCGCCTCAGACAGTCTTTCCTCTATAATCTGATCATGATGGTTTGGTTTCAGGCCTTCTTTATAGAATTTCGATACACCAAAGATGCATAGCTCAGAATAGGTCTCACCACCACAATATACAACCATTGCATAAGGTATGGTTTGAAGCTCTATCCACTTCAAAGCACTCTCTCTTCGAGATGATCAAAAGATCGTATCAACCTTATCAATTTGGATCTTAAAAAGTTTTTCCACAGTCAGTTTTGCCGTATAGGCAGTATATTCCAGAAGAATTACCTATGAAGCAACTGTCAACCTCAGAAAGGTGTCCCCTTTGTACCACAAGAGATGATCGTGAATTGAAGGTGACTTATGATGTGTACAAAAGTTTGAATCACCAGAAAAAATCGACCAGTATGTGTCAAATGAATATTTCATTTTATTATTACATACTTCAGGTGTTTGGAGAGACTTTGATTGAGAGGTTTTCCAATTCTTTCAGTTAGATAAACATGTACACCAGTATACCAGATCCTATTAGTGAATTAAGTGTAGCTCTCCAGGGTTAATAATTGAGGAAACATGAAAGAACTCATGAATTACTTGATGTAATTGAATATTTTATTTCAGATAATCCATCAATTACTACCTTATGAAGAAGGTATGTGTCCGATATCACTTACTCCTAAAGTATGTCATTAACCTCAAAAGATACAGAGGTATATAAAAAACACAACCACTTCTCGAAGGGGGTGAATGACAAACTCCTCAGTTAAAGATGAAAACTGCGTAATTCAAAATAAAATTTGACCCATTCCATCCACTCCGTATATTTTTCATCATGAATGCATGACGGCGCCAATGGTCAATTACCTACCTAGCTCGGCGCACATTGTTCCACTATCTGATGTACTTAAGATAAAAACGAACCAAGTCAGAGTTCACGTACAGTAGTCGAGGGGAAATTAACCAAGTAATGAACTTCATCATGACGAAGTAAAAATTCGACGGAAATATCACATGTGGTTGAAAATAAAATAATTCAATTTAGTGCGTCTTAAGAGAATAATGAGACAATGGAATGGTCATTCCATTGGCGCAAGAGTTATCTTGGTCGAAACAACGGGAAACATGTAGTCATCGTAGTTAGTGGAGCAGCCGTCAAGACTCCTGATCTCATTATAAATCAGAATTATTATGTTATAAAGATAAATTGGCACGCTTATGTCATCTACGAGCGTTCGTCAGGAAGACCGCAGCTAGTCGTACTTTTATAGAGACGTTTTTTTATTAATGGACGTAATTACTGGCGATCTTTGATGTTTCAGTAAGATGTAATTATGAGTTAGTGCCGGTACCGAAATGAATAGGATATTTCATGGGTGGCATCTCCCTCTATCATTTGTCTGTTGACAGGAACTAACTTCTTAGTGAGTAATTTCAGAGAAATACCACTTCCGAGAGAATTATGTTAGGTATAAAACTTCCTTGCGTTTTCATTATTGAAGCAAATTGTTTCTGATTATCACGAATAAAAATGTGAAGAATATTCTAAAAGAGCAACTCTTCTAGTAATAATATCGAAATTTCATTTACCTCGGGGCAGCTGTTCGGTCTTGAAGAATTTTTGACTGACCCCATCTTTTTCGGGTTTTTTTGAAGGTCTATTTTCGAGACGCGAATCTCCCAGAAAAATCATGGTAGATCTAAATATGATACATATTCTAAAAGAGAAACTCTTCTAGTAATGAAAATCGGAATTTTATTTACCTCGGTGCAACCGTTCGGTCTTGACGAATTTTTAAGTGACCTCATCTTTTTCGGGATTTTTTACTCATAAGAAAAGGGTTCTGCAAACATGTCATATAACTCGTGAAGAATTCAATGCAACTCTTCATAAATGAGATGCATGCACGTGAATCATCGATAATTGTCCGTCAGTAGAATCTCAAAAAAATTCGAAATCTATCGAAGGCTGTTATAAGTGTTTTATTATCGGAATCCTGTCAAGAGGAGACTGGGATCCATTAGAACTAGGCTTAAGACATTCAGCTCCAGGGCTTTATTTTCCAGCGTTCCTTCCATACAGCCATAATACTGGTTTTTATGGAGAACTTAACAGCCCCTAATCATATAATCGGGACATTTATAGTTGGGCCATTAGTTAAACTACATTTCAATTATAATGAATACACTAACTAGCGGTGGATAAGGTTTGATTTCTGTCATCTGCGTTGTGTGAAATAAAAATGCAAATTCCGAGTTATTCGCATAATTGGCAGTGGCGGTTCCAGGGGTGATTTTTTTGGGGGGCATAATTTGTCATTTGAAGATATTCGAATAAATATTTCTCTCAAGTTCTCAAAGGGATGGGCCATGGCCCTCATGGTGATAGATAGATGGTAGATGATACTATACTTTTTTTTCAATCAGAGAAAAATTCAACGCTAACTTTCTAATGAAAGAAGGATGATTTTTATCGGCCTGCCCCAATAGATGATGCTGAACTTGACGTCGAGGGACAGTTTATTAGATAATTGCAGACAAATTGAACTTGACCCTACACTATAATATACTGATGTTCATACGATGTGCTAGAGGTTGACATACATATAGGCATAGTTGAAATAGACATATCAAGTGTTCTTTCATCAAATGTTTAGCATTCATAGGTCAAGAATCAAGATTAAGAGTAGTTTTTTTTGGAAACCACAGTTCCCTTAGATGAAAGAACTAGGAGTAGCAGACAATCGAATAAAGAATTTAATCTTGTACAGTAGTGAAATAAGTATTTTATGAAAAATATAAAATAATAATGTTAAATGTTTTGAAATGGAGAATACGAATACACAGACATCGAAAATACACGCATACTTATACGAACAAATTCCTGAATCAAGCCGTGTCGTATTTATTATAAGAAATATTGAGCAACAATGAGAATGGTGATCTTGCAGACAAATATAATCTCTTCTTTTCAGACTGAAACAAAAATGAACACATTAATCTTCATCGTGTTTCAACGCATCTTACTTATTATATGAAATTTAACACGCTGGTATATTATAATGTTAATGTGCTAATGTAGATAGTCATTACGTGACGTGTTCGCCATAAGATCAGCTATCAAAAATACCTATAATTTTGTGCTGGTGTACTCGAGGAAGGAAACCCTGTGTGGGGTCCACATGAACGGTTCTTTTCATGCATGCTTGAACGAAAAATAACAAGAAGGAACTCAGTTCCTAGTATGGAATGATTTGCCTATACTACCTAACAATAATAATGATTCTTTTCCTTTCTTTTTCCTAACCTAACCTAACCTAACCTAATCTAACCTAACCAAACAATAGAGAACTCTAACGATTTGTCAAAATCAGCTAAGCGTTCGTTGCCGTGGGGCACACAAGCTTTTCTCTCTATTGATTCGCATGCTGTTTTGGTCGAGTATTGTGTTTTGTGCATGTTTTTGGAAAAAATGTTCTTTCTGACGTTATATTAGAGTGATAAGACTATAACTTTCTCAGAAATGCCTTTTTATAGTGATGATAAAAAGCTTTGTGTGCCCCACGGTAACGAACAATCAGCAGATTTTGACAAATCGTTAGAGTACCCTATAATAATGATTCTTTTCCATGCTTTTAAATCTTTGAAATAAAAAGATATGTATTCATTGAATAAAATGAAGAAAAACGATGGTGGTTTACTCAAGATCTACTTGTTATCCGGTGTTATCGGCCAATAAGAATAATCATGTTTCAATGGGAGAACGTCAAAGAGAGAATAGAGAAGTCCGAGCTATTAGTGTTTGTGTTTTTTTACTAGATGATACGAAAAAAATTAAGGTAATGTAAGATTTCAAATTCAGCCAAAGCAGTAACTTTTTAACATGTTTTACAATTATTATTCTCATGAAATATTAGCTCTATGTCTCCTTTTCCAAATCTTTTTTTCTCTTCAGTAGACCAAGAGAACCACTACAATTCGCTATCGAAGAGTTAAATCTACCAACCCCTATTTGTGACTCATGATACCCTCACTTTTATCAAACTGACTCTTTCTTATATTGTATTTTTGTTACTGTGAATATATAATTCCTTTTAAATTTATTATTTTCACTCCACAAATAAAAACCTTCATATTTCCAAAGGAAATTGGGTCCTTCCGAAGAGAAAGCAGAAATTAATTCAATAGCATATAGATATATTAGCAGTGTCTAAATTTGTATTTGAAAAAATAATCAGTGGTGATGAAGCATGGCTCTATAAATTGACTGATTAAAATTATGAACAGTAAATTAAATAAAACAGCTAAACAAGGAAATAAATGAGTATGAAGTTAAAATAGCAAAAATTCCAACAGTACTGTAAAAAATATTGATAGAAAACCGAACTCAATATTTGCTCGCTCATTTTCTAAAAGCTGAGTTCGGCAGTGCCACGATCTCAACAGAGACAACAATACATTCGCGCGACAACAAAATATTACTCCTGCTTTACAACAATGGCCGCTGTTATAAATGATGCCCAAAACACCGTAATTCAAATCGTGAGCTTTAATTAATGAAGCACAAGTACCAAAAAGCGATCCGGGATGCGATTAATAAATTCAAATCAAAACACGTTGATGTTATTCATCGGGCAATCGCCGAACACATGGTGGCATCATTTTTCCACATCTCCCCGAGCTACGAGCAGTGGAGACGAAGACGGTCAGCCAAGTGAGCGGTAGCTGGCATCAGAGAGATATGGGCGACCCACAGCGACGTCCAAACGGCATTCGATTAATTTCAGTCAAGGTGGAAAAATTTATGAATAGATGGTAGTATTAGTAGTGCTCCTTTTATTTACCCCTAGAGGCGAACAACAAGGCTTTGTTGCTGTGACAATCGTTACCATGGAAGCGAATCAGATATTACTATCGTTTAGTTGATCGTTATGTGGCAAGGGCATGGGGTTCATGGGGTTTTATATTACTTTCAGGAATTTCATATCGTGGAAACAGAGACTATGAATTCAGTTTAGGAAGGAGCAGGAAGTTTTGTTGATATAGTCTATCCAAAAGTCACTCAAATAAAGTTTAGAGGTGCAAATGTAAAGGCTTCTACTCTTTTGATGTTAAGCCGCCTTCATTATTATACTAGCTGTCCTCTCTTCGTTCTTTTCAGTGATGCAACTAATAGCCGCATGAAGCTAAAACGTTACCAAGAAACTATAGAAAGAAGGCACAATAAGAGATCGAAAATACTCGGGTCCAAGAAGATATAAAAAGAAGGTGCAATTCAGCAATTCGTCAGAAAGGTGATGACGTAGATAGAGGCTAATGTCAAGCATAATTGAAAGTACTGACATCGTTAGCAGTAGAGTAGCAATGGGTTAAATTCCAGGGAAGATATTTTGAAATACCTTCAACTTTCCGAAGAAAACGTTGTTCATCGGATGAATAAGGTATAGGAAGCTCTGCTGATACATTCACAAGTAACAAGAGTTAGTGGAGAAGACTGGACTTATTTAAATGGATTGCACGCATCACCTAATTTCATGTAACGTACGCCAATGCGCGCTCAAGGTCATTGTGCTCGCTAGTATGACGTAGATGGAGGCAATACACGAGTGTCCGAGTATTTCCGAACTCTTATTGCACCCCTTCGCCATACAAGGTGAGTCTCTGACTCATACAAATATTTTAACAGTGGATTCTTGAGGTCAAAAGAAACACCTTTTCTCTATACCATTTTTTGTTATTCGGCCCTGATAAAAGAAATATCCATTTTAAGTTTTCATGATGATTTGTGCCACACCTGAAAAAACAAAATTGCCTTCACAATAACAAGCTGAATATGTGACACTACACAACTGTGGATCTTTCAAACAGAGTTGTATTCAGCCAAAGTACCCAGTTCTTCAAATATCACAGACTTTTTAATTTTTGAACATCAAATTACTCGAAAACGGCGCATTATACGAGAAAATATGAGGAATACTTTTATTTCACAGAACCTTCAAATTTTCATCAGATAACGTCCAACTTAGTTTCAAGAGTTGGGTTCTTTGAATGGGGTATTTTCCTAAATTTCAAAATTTATGTCATAAAAATCCTTATAACTCAAATATCTCGAAATATATTTTTTTCGAATTTTAACATATTGCATTTTGTCTGTATTCGATTACGAAAATTCTGCTTTCAGAAGTGCTCTTGTGAACATTCTACGTCATTTTTACAATCCGGCAACGCCCATTTGTGTCAGTAATGGTCATGAAAGTTTTCTGATCACCATAGATGTAATAAATATCAAGTTTGATGATCACATTATTCACATTTGACAAGAAAAACACACAATGACGCAAAATGTCATCGGTTTTAAGAAGGTAAAGACACAGATTACAGAAACAATTTTTTGTAATCTGTGGATATCTTCTTGATCGGTTCCTGTGTTGTCGAATTAACAAAAATTACTATATTTTAATAAAGGCATTCTACGTCACAAGCTTTCACATAGTCGAAGTTTCGAAAGGGTGTATTTCTGAAATGTCTGAATTTTGAAGCGAATCTTTAACGTGTTGAATAACTAGTAGAAAAGGCTTTCCATAAATAATCTCAAATTCGGTTTTGGAGTTTTAGGAAACTTGCCCATTGTTTGTATTTTTATGCTACTTATTAGTCATAATGAGAAAACTGAAAGAGGTGGGTCATATATTGTGTTTGAAAAACATTCACGAAATAAAAGAAAAACTATATTCTGAATTTCATTTCATTCTATGAAACTGTTCGTGAGATAGAACTAAAAATAATTTTTTTTGTGGTTTTTCAACAGACTGTATCTTTTAAACCGAGCCGATTTGGAAAAAAATGGTTTAAAAAAAAAAGTATTTCTTTTGACCTCAAAAATCTACTGTTAAAAAATTTGTACGAGTCAGAGTCAGAGACCCACCCTGTATACAAGCGAGGCAATGCGGTGCAATGAATTAAAATAATTTAATGCTCATTTACTGACTCAGCCAACTCAAGAAAGCATTTCCAGTTAGATAAAAATAGTTTCGGCACAAAAGTTTAAGTGAATTAAAATAATCTTCTATCTTCTCTATAACTTCAACTACTTCTAACCACTTCTAACGGTTCTAACGGTAACCCAGTTCTGTCAGTTGAACTTGACTTCGCCATCTTTGGCACCTTTTATGTCATCCCCTCCCAATCGGCTTTGAACGGAATTGCAACTTATTTCTATATTCTCTTGATTTTTATCAAGTGATAGTCTTATTTTACCATGATTGACATTGAATCTTCTGTGAACGGTACATCTGCTTAGCCATTTGGCTCCGATTCTAGCTCAAAATATTCACCAACAAGCATTAGAGAGAAACTACCGGGCCACAGTCGGCAATCCAGTATAGTATTTTTTCTTCTGTGCATCCTCTGAAGGAAAACTAAGCTCCTGTCGACCTTTTCAAAACCACGAAAGGCACAAAACCAGTGTCTAGATATGTATGAGAATGTGGTCGTTTGTTATCCTGTATTAAAAAATATATTCTTAGAAACTCTTTCTGATGAATTCTTAAATACTGGGTGTTCATTTTTTGTTACTCAGTTCATTTAATTCTTATTGTTCCTTCTCAGATTCTGAATATATATCAAGACTATAAAACGATATGACCTAGAAACTGTTTCCAGTCAAGCTGACTCAACAATGAAGAAATTCACTTAAAATTCCTGGTGCAATATTGCCCATCCGCTATTTTGTTCCGTGCCTTAATGAATGCTCCAAAACTCACCCAGCAATTATAGTAACCAGGCATTTTTCTTTCTGTCCATCAAGCATGAGAACTCATTCCGTATCATATCCACCTGACAAACGCTAAAACGAATCGATTCTCACCACCTGGAGGCGTAGAAGCGTGGAGATGCGGCCTGGCATTGAAACACCACCATTTGGATGCTCTTACTCCTTCTCAATCATGCGTTCATAATAGTTTAATAGTTTTAATAGCACGAATTATTATAAATATCGGAGAATGTCCAGTGAACTTCTACGCGATGAGAGCTGCAGCGATGCTCGGTCTGAATTAAAATTCATGAAATGAACTGAAACCTCCAGTGTTCCTTGTAATTTCTGACGAAGACCGTGACGTCCATTTATTAGCGTGATCGGTGTTGTTTTGTCTTAGAAGAATCGAGCTGGAATTTCTGGAAATGGGATAGAGAAATGCTGATCTTTTACTAGATGATTTTTATGAAGCTAACCAAATACTGAGCCTGATATATGATCAAGAATTATTTTTGAAATACATATTTGAATTTCTACTCAGGCCCGGTACTTTCACCTTCGAATAAATTTTATTCACTGTCAATAAGTATCTGTCGAATAATTTCCTATCTGAAGGATACCTTATTTCGGTGCTTTCAGATGAAATTATTTGACGAATAACAATTCTGTGAAAACATATGGTATACTACTCTTCACTGATTAATGTAAAATAAGAGACCTCAATGTAGAAATTGTTATAATTCCAACTAGAAAGCAAATATTCCGTGAAAATCACACAAAAAATAACCATACATCCAGAATCTTAAAAATTCAACCAATAATGACGTACCGACATTCGATCTATGACAAATAAAATTTTATTGACGAGTGTCAATGACAGATTTATTCAATGAATAACACTATATCTGAAAGTGAAAAGACTGCATTTTTACTCATCCTAAGAATAAGACTTATTTATCGAATAAATTTAGTTATTCGCACGTGAAAGTACCGGGCCATAGACAACTTGGTACTCATCGGAGAATTTCCTAGAACTAATAGTTGGGGAGCCGACGATGCTATATCGGGATTTACTCGAGCGTCGTGGAGACCTAGTGAATTTTGAAGATTAGATGGTAGAAAGAAAAACAGGTTCTATGATGTATGCACTTTCAGCGGTAGGGAAAGCGTCTGTAAAAAAAATGGTCAGGTGTACATACTCGAGCTTGTCAGATTAATATACTGTATATGCTCTACGTGTCTCTGATAATGAATTCATGCTTATCTGGCAGTTTGCGCGGTGGGACTGGCCGTACGGAAGAGTTGAAAATGGTAAAAAAAAAATTCCAGCGTGTCAGATTTTTGGAGGATATGTTAATTGGACCCAAAGAAAGCTACTTTACAAGGGACTGACATTTTAGACGTAACGCAAGGTCACAGCGGTCCTTTGAAAATGTAAAAATAAATCGTTACTTGTACATACTCGAGCGTGTCAGATTTTCATACAGATGGTTAATCTGGGTGTTGTAGACGTGTTGACCCATTAATCTGACACTAATCAGCTGGGGTTTTCTTAATCTGACACTTTGAAGATGATAAAAATCCCGTTTTTTCGAATATTTCCCTCCCTGTACCTCTAATCGTTCTTGTATTCATTATGAAAAGTGTAGATAATAAAACATTACACAACTTTTGTCTAAAGCAATTTTCCATACTCTTAACCATTCTTGAGTTAGAGGGCGATAAGGGCGAGAAGCTTAGTTACACATAGAAAAGGGCAAGGTCAATGTAGTATCCCAGTCTAATCTACAATTGTCAAAATGACAAGGTATTTCTATGAAAATTTTAGTGTTGTCTGTGACTGAACCTTAGAATGTCCTATTTTCCAACGAGTGCATTTTCGCTTCAGTATGTATCGCTAAACACCTCGCATTAATCGCCATATATCTCAAAAACGTTCGAACGTAGAAAAAATTGTTAAGGACAAAATTTCTTGAGAATTTTATGCTCTACAACTTTTATAATGAATGCGAAAAAGATTTGAAGCCCAGGGCAGGAGATAATTCAAAAAAACTGATTTTTGTGACTTTTATGGCCAATTTTTATTGTTTCGGCTTGTTAAAACTGTCAGATTATATTTTTTTCGTTATTCTTGAATCGTTAGCTTCAAAATAAGAAAAAACGCCACCGCGCTCGAGAATGTACATGTGACTTTTTTTTTTGCAACTTTGGCGCCCTCCCACACATTTTCGACACTCTCAAATTGTCAGATTAAGAGAATGTATATTTTTCAACATGTAATTAACCACATATATCTTAATCTGACACGCTCGAGTATGTACAATGATCGTTTTTTTTAATATTCTGACAGGCTGTCCTAGACAATTCCCCCTAAATACAGGTCTGATTTTTGGTAGAGGTACTCTACAGGGTCAAAGGTATGTTCCCTTATATTAATCTGACACGCTCGAGTAAATCCCGAATTTTCCTCTTCGGCTCCCCAACTATAAAGGTCGGATCCATTGCTACATGACCTGAGACAGCCACGTCCCTCGCTTCGTCTCTTTCATGCACCCTCTTCTTGTTTCCGACTGAACCAGTAGCGTCAAATTTCGCAACCAGTTGCACAACGTAAGCAGCGGATACATTTTTTCCAGGATGTTGTTTGCACAAAAAATTAACAACACAGCTACCAAATAACTTTGAAATGTGTCGGATACGAACAATATTCTCGAGATAAATTCCACATTGCCTCTTCAACTATTTTCACTGATTTTCATCATTGATGGATGTTTTTAAGCGAAATTTTAGGGCCAAATAGTACTCGATACGATCTTTAAAATAAGTTTTATATATTATATGAGCTTGCTTGACGTCTTTTACTCAAGCGAAGAAAGTCTCACTCTACTCCTGATAAGAAGGTCGTGTAGAAATTGATTTTTTCCACCTTGTCACCGCATTGTGCCATTCAAAGCGCTGGAAATTAACGAACTTGTCACGTGTAGAGAGAAATAGCTACTGAAAACGAAAGGAACTCAACTTAACAAGCTTTCGTAATTCATGTTGGAATGATTCAGCAGGAGATCGCTCGAGATGCGACTGGGGGATCAATTAGACTTTATTAATGACTGCACAAGCTGTTTCTTGACATCTCTATTCGAAGATTCAATTACCAGTCCGCTCTTTCCGATGTGAATAATCAGTTTTTATCGCCATTTTATCGAGGACCTCATGAGCCATGGTCCCAATAATAATTCCTGGCACCTAAGCGTATTTTCTTGGATAGATATGTCCGTCGAGGACTCAGATAAGACATCAGTGTCAATCGTTCCACATCTTGTCGTAATATACAGGTACTTTCCGCGGGTCGCAGACGTGTTATTGATAACAATGAATAGAAATCGATTGATTTGAATGCTTAACTATCAGGCAGGCATCGGTCGGATTTTTCTGGGGAGTCGGCCAGGAAAATGAGCTGTTTAGGAAGAGGCAACGGTGTAAAAAAACAACTATAATGGGCTCGATGTTTCGACAGTGGTGGTCTTTTTTATGCAAGTTATGTTTCTTATAACTTTATCCGATGTTCTTATGGAAATATTCTGAATAGTTGCAGCAAATAACACGGCTCGAATGACTACTTTGAATACTGACTATTGAGCTGGCTACATCCTGCTACATCCTTCAGTTCTAGCAAGAATCTATCCGAAAAAAAAAAGAAAAATACACTGAATTATACCAGAATAAAAAACTTACATATCCATAATCTATTTGTAACCTTCTAAAGATTCTTAGTGCACATATTTCTTGGATTGAAGATTGACTGAATAAAATTATGCAGAAAAAACCATTGATCTTTTGGTCTGATGCATCATTACAAATCAATTCAGTTTTTTTGAAAATATTCATATTATACCTACCCACATATGGTCGTCTATCGGTAATCAAGATTGGAAAAGGCCCAAACACTTACATTCAATGTTCAATTAGGAAGAAAGTTGGCCTTTGTTTGTTATTTTCTAACAAATTGGCGAATCGAATTGGCATTATTATAAATCAATAATTCACTTCATCAGGTTCATCTTCTGTAATTGCGATGCATACGCTGCAATTCACCTTATGTTCGCCATTATTTGATTAATTCTGCCTGAAATCTCTGTACATCTTAGAGGACATAAAGAAACCTAAATAGGACTTCACGGTATTGATGCCAATTAGATGTTGTTAAGATTTCTTTTTAATTTCTGTCTTTGGAACATGCGGAACTGACATTAGTTTTTTTTTATTTTGCGAGCAAATTGAGGATTAGGTTTGTATGAACTAGTTCTTAAAATGATGAAAAGGGATCGGAAAATTAAACGTGTCACACAGGCAATTGAAGGACGTATAGATATAAATCTGGAAAGAAACTATCAAAGATGTGACATAGTGATCCATTCTTAGTCAAGGTGCTACCAAAGCATTGACTCCAATGTAATCGACTCAAAGCTGATTTGGAAATGTCGAAGCAAACTCAACTAAATAGGCGAGGATAACAAGGTCTCTCTTATCTAAGTTTCTCGCCAACACACTTGCCGGAAAAGGAACACAAACGCTACTTACTGAACCAGAACATTTCTGCGGTATATTCAAGATGGCTGAGCTGCAACCCATAGAAGTTCGACAAAATTTCTTTTAATTTCAAGTACGGGACTGTGTAAGGTGACTTAGGCTACAGAGAACGAAACAAAACATAAACATATGGCTGGACAATTTTTCAGTACTTCCGAGTCTATCTGATTAGTTGCATCAGGTCACTTGAAAAAATTGTTGAATCGTTCGATTTACGGTGAAAAAACTCTCAAAAATTGAGAGACAAGCGTTTATGTTGACAAAGTGCTATTATTGGTATACCCTATTTCATCCCATTCCTACGACGATAGTTAGAGGGTTCGAACAAGCAGAAGATTGTGATGATCATTGTGAAAAAAAGTGTGAATAATTTAGACGATTTTGAACCTATATTGTATTTTTTTTTCACCTGTTCCTAAGTATTTCTTCGTCAGTTGTTATCTGAGATAGGTTTTTCCCATTGCTTTGCGATAATTCAAATAATAAATGGTCTGGGGTCACATCAGGATCATTTTTTTAATATTGTCATTTTGAAAGCTTTTTATAGGTGATGTTTGGCGAAACGCTTCATTTTGACCAGTTCTACCTTCTGTTGAAAAAAGCCACGCCTTTACATACTATTGCAGTATAATCTCATACTAGTTTTTAAGTCTACTAATATTTGCAAAATTATTAATGTGTTTTTATGATCATTACTTAGGTATTAATAATTTTTAATCAGTTCGTTTTTTTATTCTACAGATCTACAAAATACGGAGTTTTGTACTTTGTTGATATGTTATTACTTTATACTCTTTTTTTCAATTATTCTTTCATTTGTGTTCTGTTTCTTTCTAGCCTGAATAAGGTCCAATAAATGTGGAGAAACGCCCCAGAGATTATTGATCATCCAGTTCTAAACTCATTTTGGTTTATTCTGCAGAAGATTCATTGGATCTATTCCCACTGAAAGCCCTGTTTTTTGTGAGTTAGCATTTCCAGTAAAATTGAAAATATCAAACGCAACCTGGAATATCCTTCTTTCGAATTATATTTCCAATGTTTTTCGGTATATTCCGAAAATAACGAACATACGTTCACAATAGAAGCTATTCGATGTCTTCATTAACAACGCATCCCCAACGTGTAGGATTCAATCGATTCATGACAACAACACACCGAACTAACGAACACGAATCCGACCAATTAAAAATTTTGATTGCACGTAGTTAAGGACATACCAGAACGAGGAACAACGAAACAATAGAAACGGCCCCCAACAGAAAAATATTTCGATATTCATCTGCACCGGTCTTAGTTGGCCTGTCCTGGTTTATTACCATATTGTATATGGAAAGAGTTAGATCTTATAAAGTAAATGATCCCGTAAAAATATAACTAATTTATTACGTTTTGTATCGATGGCGAACAATAGTTCTCTCAGAGACCTAAGCCCGAGCTAAGCCTTAATAGGCACCTATTCTTGCAAGGGTTGTCCCATTGTGTCGTGCGATATACAGTGTGTGACCGAACACCGAATAATGTATCTTTCTGTTCTATCTTTTACCATATGTTACCTTCTTCTATATTGGTAGAGGATTCGTTCTTTGTATCCGCAATCTACATACCGTACTGCAATTGGAATTGGTTTTTATTCTATGTATGGAGCATATCCGCAACAGCCTTTATCAAAGACCGATGCTGCCTTCGGAGAGGCGCAGGTAATTGAATGTTAGCAGTGGTGTACACTGTATATTTCTGCTCCACTATGTTCCACGTTAAGTACGTTTCAGGTTGGAAGTTTGCGTGAAGGGTTAACGATTGTAGTTGATGACGACAGAATTTGAATATAAATTATGAACACACCTACCTTGAATCACCTTATGTCTATATGATATGACATGTTCTAGACACAATAAGTATCAAAGGATATGATGGTTCGTATTGGTGTTATTTGAGATCGTTAAACTACCAGTTGTTTAACCGAGAGCCCACAAAGTATCAGCATTGTTGTCAATTTGGGTTGCGTCAATTGTGAGTTGACCAAAAAAATAATCGAAGTTTTATGTTTATATAGGGGGATACAACGAATCTAGAAGTTGACGGCGATGAAATCGGTCGGAAAAATGAAGCCAAATATTTAGGAATAACGCTTGACAAAGGACCCACTTGGATAAGTCATATCAAACAAGCAATCGACAAAACGAAAGCAGCGTTGAAAAGACGCTACCCTCTGAGAGACGAAATTAAAGATTATTAAAGCCATTGCTAGGCCTCAACTGACTTATGGATCAGTTGCCTGGGGTTTCGCGTCAAAGAGCCATATCAAAAGAATTCATGCCACTAAAAACAAGCTACTACGATGTGCTATAGATGCACCTTGGTTTGTCAGGAATAGACATATTAATAGGGACCTAAAATGGAAAACCATAACGGAATTCATGAACAGAAAAGTAGAGAAATTATTCGAAACAGCGAAAAACAATCAGAATCAGGAACTCAGGAGACTAGTGGACTACGACCCAGAGGAAGACAAAAGGAGAATGCGAATTTACCGAAGAAGACCAAGAGATCAATTAAAAAGAGATTAAAATTAGAACAGAAACTTATTGAAAAATCCAATAAAGTGTTATCCAATAGAGGATAAACACATAAATCCCAGCACGATAGTGTGCCAGAAGAAAACCGACTAAGAGATGAACGGTTTATAGGCAAATGCCCGGAACCAATATTCAAAAGAAGCAGTTAAGGGTTTTTAGTGGGTCTCGAGCTCAGGAGAGTGAGAATCCCCACACTTGTTCCCCCTCAGGAGAAGGTGGTTCGTCTGACTTGCAGATTTTCCCCCTGCTACACCAAAAAAATAAAAAAAAATATAGGGATGTATTGGAAAACTTTCGACCTATACTATGCAAGCGAACGGAATTTGGAAGTTTAAATATTTTACAATTCAACATACCTCAGCTGTATACAGGACATCTCACGGTGGGTGAGTCGTTTACGAAGAATGGAATTTGAAAAAATCTACTTTTTGCTGTTTTTGTATCGAGTGAAAACACGAAGAATTAGGGAACACCCCGTATATAACAAACGAAGTTTCTCCTCACTACACTCATCCTCAGGATCTCAGTAATCTACTTTGAAAATTTCAGCTCCTTAAAATATGAAGTGTATTTCTAAGCCAATTTCATTGGATTCATGATTTTTTCAATTTTTTATGGAAGAACCTTGATAAATCCGAATCTCCAAGGAATAGTTCTAAACAAAACTACTCTGCTAGGTATAGAGAAGCCAAAAAAGTTATAAGAGACCCTGGACACCTCCAAAGGTGTAACCAGAAAATTTCATCAATCGTTGCTTCGTTGTGGTCGTGAATTATAATCGAAAAACTGAAAACAGTCTCGTGACTAAAAAAACAAGCGAATATCCGATGCAGACAATTTTTAAATCCTTAAATATTATTCCAAAGTCCATAAAATTCACATTATCAACATCCTAAATAGGTTAAGTCTCCGACGGACTTCACAATCGCAAAACTTCGGACCAGAATGATATTAAACTAATAATACAGTTCCCGGATAAAAAGGTGTTACCGAATCACCTTTTATGGTTGAGAGGCCGATCCCAGAAACCTCAGAACCGGCCCCTTTGCCGCATGATCTCATAGCCTTTTATGTTTTCCTAATGACGTAACGAAAAGGACAAAAACAATCGCCACAAAAATGGTCATAGCGTTTAGCAGATACCTAATAATAACAAAATCTATTATTATTATTCGTTTAATTATGCAGAGAGAAGGAACGGAGTATTCCATTAACTCAAAAGACCGGCTTTCATTATACGTTGGTTCAGGAAACACAACCTGGGGCTACGACAACAATCTGTATTAAGTGCATTATGTAGCAGGATGCCTAGTTCACGTTACGTTATTTTATTTCTTCGGTAATTTAAGTCTGAAAACATCTTCGGAATAGCGAAGATTTGCGGTACGCTTAATTGTTTGAAGGATAAGACGATGGCTGTAGCAAGACGTCAAGATGTTGATGCTGGTAATGTTTACACATGGAGAGCTTCGGCAATCTTTTACATTAGTTTCTCCCAGCTCGGTTCGGAAAAATTTGAGGCTTCAAGGGTCTGCTCACTGAGAGCGAATTATAGCAATTATTAATATGACGTGAATACCGTGCGATCTATAGTTTTCCAGGCTCTCAGTACGTCATCTAACAATGACAGAGAGATGGCTGTTTTTGGTACTAGGTGAGAACGTTCAAACGTGGAAACAACTTCACGATATCTTCATTCGTTTTGAAGATATAACCAAATTTTGATGTTGTGTAAATGTGTCATAACTTTTTTAGTTTTGAAAATCTAATTTATAAGAACTTTCTCAATAGGAATACGATACTATATTCAACTTCTTTTTAGGTCTTGTACTGAGGGTAAAAGAGAATAACTCTAGACAAGTTGAACTCTCCACACCAGATCAAATGCGAATTATACCTAGAAAACATAATTATCGCTAGATTTTTTATGAGAAAAGTCCACAGACATTCTGTAGATATACGAGGATATATTGAAAAATTTTTAGCCTACTATAGAACCAAACAAAATTTCAATGTCAAAATATTTCATTACTCAACATATTCTCCTCTTAATTTGATTCATTTATTACCGCGAACCTGCAACGTCTCTAAACCTTTCAAAAAAAATTTTTCTTTTTGCTCTGCAAACCAGACCTCCACAGCTTTTATTACTTCCTCGTTGGAAGAAAATTTACGACCTACTTTTTTTCAGTTGAGGAAAGAGATGATAGTCGGATGTTGCCAAATCTGGTGAATAAGGGGAGTGTTCTTGTAATTCAAACCCTAAATCACGAATTTTTTGTATGGCAACATGAGATTTGCGTGCATTGGCGTTGACCTGCAAAAACAAAACGCCTTTGGATAGCTTTCCGCGTCTTTTCTCTTTAATTTTTTCCCGTAGATTGCTCAGTAACGTCGAATAGTAATCTCCGGTTATCATTCTACCCTTATCCAAAAAATCAATCATGATTACTCCATGGCAATCCCAAAAATCTGAAGCAAGAACTTTTCCAGCAGATTTTTGGACACGAAACTTCTTAGGTCTTGGAGAATCAGATCGTAGCCATTCCATCGATTGTTGCTTTGCTTCTGGATCGTAAAAATGTACCCAAGTATCATCCATAATAACAATTCAGTTTAAGAAGTCTACATGGTTTTCAAATCGAGCACAGATCGAACGCGATCCTTCTACCCTTGCACGCTTTTAGTAAACATTCAAACATTTGGGGATCCATTTTGCAGCAATTTTTCTCATGTCCAAATTGACGTGAACTATATGATGAACGCGTTTGTATGGAATATTCAGTGCTTCAGATTTCCGATTCAGCCCAATTTGACGGTCTGATAAAATCATGTCATAAACTGCAACGATATTTTCGGGAACTGATACAGAATCTGGCCTTCCCGATCGGTCAACATCTTCAATGGAAAATTTACCTCTTTTGAAGCTTGCAGTCCAAATTTTCACGGTCACATACGAAGGACATTGATCACCAAGGGTATTAAGCATATCTTTGTAAATCTGCTTATCTCTTACTCTTTTAAATATAGTTACTTGATGAAGGCTCGATACTCCAATTTTTCGATTTTCACAATTTCGGTGGACATATTCTTTCTTTTAATTTATTGCGTAACTCTGGTTTATTTTTTTGACCTCAAACTTCACACTGACACCTCTAATGAGTTAGTGTTCGTTGCTATGGTAACGTAATATTTTTTTATGCATGGAAGTGGTCTAGGCTAACTGATCATTTCTTATATTGATTCCTAGGAATTCTTCCTGGTACATTCATTAATCCTTGGTGTTCTATTTTCTATGTCACTTAGTATACTGAGAAACCTTTAATTGGTAATTTCCGTGGGATGAGTTTTCACCTGGCCATGTATTGTGATGGAGCGGAAAACAAACCGCAACATGGAGTCATCACGCACAGTTATAATTCGGTCTAGTCAATAAATAGCTTGCCGCAGAATTGATCGACCCCATTATGATTAAATCATGCACTTGATTCATTCATAAAACGAGAGGCAATTATTCCCACCATGGAGACCCAACCAGAAATTACATAAGCGCCTGTGAGTGGCCACTAATCAGAGATTGAGGTTCTCCCATTGAAGCAAGTGCTTTCAACGATTTCATAACGCACCTATTTGCGCAAACGGAAAGTTATTTTTTCGAAAATATATTGTACTTCTAGATTTGCAAAAATATCTTGTATAATTACGAAATATCTGGGTTTGTGCTATCCAGAAAAATATACAGGTGATGGTCTGCTTCGAATAGCAACTGTTCTGACAGAAGCTGGAGCCAGTATGACCCTGGTCTTCTGAGTCTAGTTTTTCTTCACAGAAAGTTCATAACCAGTCCATGAAACATGAATCCATGTTAGCATCTTTTCAGAATGGCCGAAAAGTATTTAGATATTATGACCCAGGCATAATGTAATAATTCTGTTATTGTATTTTTGTATCTTCATCGTACATGAAAATGTTATTCAGATGACTAGCAGGGTTTGAAAATTCGGTTTGAATTCTTCAAATAACAATATTGAAATTTTCAATTTATATCATGTTTCCTAGTTTGAAAGCAGTATCAGGTGGAGACCCATCGTCTCTAGTTACACCACAATAAATTCAACGTTTTAGTGAGGATAATGACCAGTTGTGGTAATTTTACATAATAGCCAAGTGAGGAAAGTTGACCACGAGTTATAAATAAGACCAAAGAGCCGGGGGCCGTTGAAACTCATCACCACTTGGGGTCTATTAATGGGGCTTCGGTTATTTGTCCGTATTTGGAAACACCATTACCAACCGTTTCAAAAATTACGGCCCCAAGATTGAACGGTTTTTAATAAATTATAATATCGACTTGTCTGAATCGAGTTTGAAAATAGACAATGGTCCATTTTGAAATATGGGCGGTGGAAATGTTGTTTACATTCCACCTGTAAAGCTTGGGTGAGGTGAACAAACGAATTAGAAATGAATTATGGGGTAAAAGTAATTACCTCGCCTGTTATTTGTGGAAATGAGGATCGGTAAGTAATTTTCATTTCAACGTCATCATTTTGTCGTAACACAGAAAGATGCTGATTCTAGGTATAGACTTACAAAGTTTTTGAAGACAATCTTGTTAGTCCAAATACTCTACCTGGTGAATTACTATTGTAGCAAGGCGCAGTTCACCCTTTTAATGAAATACGCAGTATTTTTCAGGCTGGATTGGCTTTGACCAAGACCCTTTCCATCATTATAACTACAAGCCAAAAATGTATGTGCCCAGGAGAAAATCTTGTGGACATACCATTGAAGGCATCTAATCTACGCTCGTATTCAACCTGTTCACGAATGCTGCATATACAGTTACTTCAGATCCAGTGATCTATAACAGTGGGGCTTAAGTAAATACATCACAGCTGACGTCCATTTAAGTCCCACAAAATTGGATTAGAGCCTGCGATAATTGTTATTGATATGATATTGTGCTGAACTAGTGATATAAATAACAAGATTTCATGTTCTCCTCACATAAATGAGGGAGGTAATGACTGTGGAATGCGAATTTTTATTGGAGAAACAAGGCAAGGAATTAGAGCCCCACTAACAAGTCTTCACAAGAGATATTGACAGCTACTAGGACTGCTAATAGAAGCAGAACATTCATTTCCTCTTCAGATATTCATAAGAAATATTTGTTTTTCCACTGAGATTCCCTTAAGATTTTCACATAAGTTCAAATGCAGATAAAACAATTATATCTAGTGCTCCACAAGAGTTAGGGATATCGTATTCAATCGTTTTTAAAAATATGTAATCCTCGACAAAATCGCTGTAAAATCATTTAAAACTCAATAACATCTTGAATCGATCCAATAAAAATCAGTATGAGACATTTCGTCAATCTGGTCGCCTTTTTCCTGAAGTTTGATGCTTTGCATATGCTTCATGAAATGTTCTTATTTTGAAATGAAGTCAGTTTATCAACGGCTTCGATTTGAAACGAGTTTTCTGAAAATGCCAACACGTAAATTAACAAACGCTGAGGCTAATAGGGCTATCGGAATGCTGCAGGGTGGCCTAACTCAGGTTGTTGTAGCGCAAAGGCTCCAAGTCAGCCAAAGGGTGATATCTCGACTTTGGAATAGGTTCAGGGAGACAGGTTCCGTGTTGGAAAGACCAATACAAGGCTTGGTGGGCGACGGAAAACAACACCTGCTCAGGATCGTTTCATCTCCGTTCCGGCGAGAAGAAACCCCACATCTAGGGGTAGAATGCAGATGGGGTTCAAGTTTCCATCGAAACCATCAGACGACGTTTGAGAGAGGTGAATCTATGTTCTAGACGTCCATTAAGAGGAGTTTCATTAACACTTGACCATAAGCGTCAAAGACTGGAATGGGCAAGTCAACATATCAATTGGAATGATCAATGGCGTAGTGTCCTTTTCACTGATGAATCCAGATATGGACGGTTTTCAGATTCTCGAAGAATAAGTCGCTATGTCCAAGAAGTCCATCCATTCCGAGGGGGTAGTGTTATGGTATGGGCCGGGATATATTTCAACGGGCGCACAGATCTACACATTTGTCCTGGAAGTATGACCGCCTTACACTATACGGAGCATGTCATTGACGATGTTGTGCCAAATTTTCACGCTGCTATTAGTGAAACTTTTCAATTTCTAGACGATAACGCTAGACCGTACCGTGAAGCCATAGTTAAGAATGCGCCCGAGGAGCTTGGTATTCCACATTTACCAATCTCTTCGCACTCACCAGATTTGAATTGCATAGAACATGAATGGGATATGCTCCAAAGAAGATTAGATAATCATCAACCTACCCCAGAATCTTTAAATGATCTGAGAGTGCTTCTGCCCCGTTTATGGAACCAAATTCCTCAAGAAATGTTCAACAACCTCTTGTGTAGTATTCAAAGAAGATTTCAAGCTGTATTGATGCCTGTGGAGGCCATACATTGTATTGATAGTCTTAATATGCTTGAATTCTCTGGGAATAAAATGCCGTTATTTTACTCGATTTTTCTTAACCACCTTGTATACGCTGCAGACCTACAGGCTAAAATTAATTTGCAACTTGAAATCATATCAATATGAATTTTCATCACAAAATTCTTATTTTAACTATATTTTTTGCAATTTAAGTGAATATCCCTAACTCATGTGGAGCAGTTTATTTACAAAAATCAGGGTATCAAGGCAATGAATAGTCTCGATTTTATGGATCAACTTCATTGCTTTGAGTTAGAGACTCATGAAGATGTCTGATACAAAATTCAATCAAATACGTCTTCTCATTCTCAGAACTATCCCAACTTAATAACTATACTGATAAAATCAGGTACCAACTACTAAACACTAGATACCTAAAAATGATCACTAGCACGATCGAGAAGAGTCGTAAATCCAGCGTTATATTGCTGATTCACCTCGATTTGATGTGTCCACTTTCACGGAGAAAATTCCGCTTCATCTGGATATATTATAAATGAGGTGTAAACACAAAAAAATATTAATAATATATTCTTTATGGTGGAACCATATAGCGTGAGTGGTAATTAAAAATTCTCAGGGACTGGTTATACGTTATAAAGATTGTTTTATAAGCAATAAAATATCTTTATCATATCATTAGTGGCGAAGTCTTGAACATCAATGAGCCATGAAATGCACTGGCAATATCGAGCGTTAAATTATTTTGGATGTTGCGCGTTCATTAGCCCCGGTATTTTTTCAGTTAGTTGTTTTCGTGAGCTGATTCTTATCTCTGGTACATCCTTGAGCATCACTGTCAGTCAATTCATTAGTTTCATTTTTCTAACATGTTTGTCGCTCATTTGACACAATTTTTTCAATTGCTTTCAACTTTGAGACGATGATATCCAGGAGTTCCACAGGTGAGAAAGGGTGATAATGAACCAGGTGGGGAAAAATGTCTTTCGTGACGAGACGAAAACTACAGGATGAGATGGTAAATCATTTTTTAGTTCCTTTTTCAACCCCCAGTATCTTACAACTAAATGGGCCGAACAAAAACAGCAAGAGGGATTGTTTTCATGCGAAATGTCCTAAAAAATAATGGATTTCTTGTGCCCCAACTTAATATGTTTCACAGGAGTTGCCCAAGTACTGACCCTTGTGGAACTCCGGCTTCTATACATCGGATTGTGGAACATAAGACCTAGTGGATTTTCAATATTAGATGGTAGAAAGAAAAAAAGGTTTTATGACTTATGCACTTTCAGCGGTGGGGAAAGTGTCAGCAGGTTATCAAAGATGTAAAAAAAATCGTCACTTGTACATACTCGAGCGTGTCAGATTTTCATACAGATGGTAAATCTCGGTGTTGCAGACGTGTTGACACATTAATCTGACACTTATCAGGCGGGGTTTTCTGAATCTGACAGTTTGAAGGTGATAACAAGGAATTTTTTTTTGAATATCTCCCTTCCCGTACCTCAAATCGTTTCTGTATTAATTATGAAAGTTGTAGATAATAAAATTCTATACCACTTTTGTCTGAGGCAATTTTACATACTCTTAACCGTTTTCGAGTTAGAGGGCGCTAAGGGAAAAGAGCTTAGCCACACATGCGAAAGGCCAAGGTCAATGTGGAAACCCAGCCTAATGTACATTCATCGCCATATATCTCAAAAACGTTCGAAAGTAGAAAAAATTGCCCTGAACATAATTTTTAGAAAATATTATGATCTACAACTTTTATAATGTTTGCGAAAACAATTTGAAGCCTAGGAGAGAAGATAATTCAAAAAAACTAATTTTTGTGACTTTTATGGCCAATTTTAATTGTTTGGGCTTACTGAAACTGTAAGATTATATTTTTTATTCTTGAATCATTAGCTTCTAATTAAGGAAAAAGCCACCGCGCTCGAGAATGTCCACGCGACGTTTTTTTGCAAGTTTGACGCCCTACCACACATTTTCGTCACTCTTAAATCAAAGTTGATACTCTTTGCTTAAATTGTCAGATAAAGAGAATATATACTTTTCAGCATGTAATTAACCACATATATCTTAATCTGTCTTGGGCTCCCTAACTGTATCAGTTTCAAGTTTCAAGTAAAACTTGAACTTTAGTTTGATCAACTAACAGCCACCAGTTGCTTTTTTTTTTTTTTGGTGTAGCAGGGGGAAAATCTGTAAGACAGACGAACCGCCCTCATCTCCTGAGGGGGAACAGTGTGGAGTTTCTCACTCTCCTGAGCTCGAGACCCACTAAAAACCCTACTGCTTCTTGAATTTTGGTTCCGGGCATTTGCCTATAAACCGTTCATCTCTTGGTCGGTTTTCTTCTCGCACACTATCGTGCTGGGATTTGTGTGTTTATCCTCTATTGGATTAACACTTTATTGAATTTTTCAATAAGTTTCTGTTGTTATTTCAATCTCTTTTTAATTGATCTCTTGGTCTCCTTCGGTAAATTCGCATTCTCCTTTTGTCTTCCTCTGGGTCGTAGTCCACTAGTCTCCTGAGTTCTTGATTCGGATGGTTTTTCGCTGTTTCGAATAATTTCTCTGCTTTTCTGTTCATGAATTTCATTATGGTTTCCCATTTCAGGTCCTTATAAATCTGTCTATTCCTGACAAACCAAGGTGCATCTATTCCACATCGTAGCAGCTTGTTTTCAGTGGCCTGAATTCTTTTGATATGGCTCTTTGCCGCGAAACCCCAGGCAACTGATCCATAAGTCAGTTGAGGCCTAGCAACGGCTTTGATTATCTTCAATTTTGTCTCTTTCGACATGTGGCTTCTTCTTCCTATCAGAGGATAGAGTCTATTCATCGCTGCTTTCGTTTTGTCGATTGCTTGTTTGATATGACTTTTCCAGGTAAGTCCTTTGTCAAGCGTTATTCCTAAATATTTGGCTTCATTTTTCCAGTCGATTTCTTCGCCGTCAACATCCAGTTTTGTTGTGGGTCGCAGTCTTCTCTTCTGTAGTAATATTGCTTGGCTCTTTTGTCCATTGAGCTTGATTTTCCACTTTATGCACCAGTTATTTGTTTCGTCAATCGTCTCTTATAGAACTCGTTCTATTACTTCTGGGTTGCGGTGTCGAGTTGCTATGCCTGTGTCGTCAGCATATAACTTTAGCATGGTTCTTGGATTTTTTGGAATATCGTGGATGTATATGTTGTACAGAAGTGGCCCAAGTACTCCTTGGGGTACTCCAGCCTCTATATCTCTTGTTGAGGAGCATTCTCCTCCTACTTTCACGTAAAATCTTCCATTTTTGAGATAATGCCTGATCAACTTGCATATTTTGATCGAATATCCAGCACATCTCATCTTATATATTAATCCTTCATGCCATACTCTGTCAAATGCTCTGGCGACGTCTAGTAAAACAAGACCTGTAGCTTGTTTATTTTGGAATCCCTCTGTTATTTACTCTGTGAGCCTTAATAGTTGCAAACTGTTGATCACTGTCTTATGTGATTCGGTAGTGCTCTTTCAAGCGCAGTGCAGACGATCGCGCCATCTATGGACCTGAGTCACGACTGATCGATGATTTTCCGAGGATTTAATGATTCTAGTGATCTGAAATCTGCTAGACCTTGACGAATACCAAGAGAGACATATGTTGGTCGCGAAATGTCCCACATCGGCTCTTTCCCAAGTGCCCTAACGAGTCCAGCGCCATTTTTCACTCCCGCAGATATCAAATTCAGATTTACGACCAGCTAATGAAATCCTATTAGAACGTTTAAACGGCCGCGGAGTCCTGGACGGCGACCATGCCCATCAAGAATCGACAAATTCCGATTTATCTCGCCGAGTCGTAGCCGCGGGTCCGCAATTCCTCTTCTTTGATCGCTATCATCTCTCGCCCGAGCTGGCGCGATTTCGAGCGGTACGGGCGAGAAAGATTATTATAAGTACGGAATTTATGCAGGTTATTACCGAACGAGCGCTAATGTCCTGGACGTGGACTCACTCACGGATTGAATATCGGCTCTCGCCGGTCCGATTTATATCGCAACGCTGCGTATTCAGAAAATTCGGCCAGCAACATGCTACAATCAGCTCTTGATCGTTTGCAGACTGGAGAACTAACGATTGTTCCACTGACAATAGCTCACAACTCAAAATTGCAATGTCCATAGCTTCTAGTTTAAAAATATGGCAGCTCACATTGCTCACCCTGCAACTGCAGGGTGTTACACTTACTCGCGTTAGGAATCTGTTTGGAAAAACTTGGAACTGTAACCTCAAAACACTCCGAAGGATGTACGTGATGATTTTGATAACAATATTCACCTATGGTCTGATAATTACAAGAACTAACCCAGACAGAACCTTCAGTGCTCTGCTTCCCAGCAGAAACGACTGGCTCTACCACAAGGAACTCTACAAGGATCTTGTTGGTTTACTGATTACTCCAGAACCAAACATGGCCCTGGAGCCGGAGTCTAGAGTCTACAGTCTACAGACGCTGACCGAGCTCACTGCTAGTCTGGGCAGGTTAGCGACAGGGTTTCAGGAGAGAATCTTTGCCATTAACCTACGCTCCAATCACCTGCTAAGGAAAATCATAGGACGCCTTGGAGTACCCAAATAATTCTTAGCAGTGTATGGAAGCCGTCACACCAACAAAACCGTTAGAACACAACATAATGGCTCCACAACCTATCATTTCTTAACCAACTCTGGAAGTTGGCCTATTCAACCTGAAGCATCTCAGAGCAAGAGGGATGAAGAGGATGAAACTCTAGAACAGGTCGAGCAGTTCAAACACATGGGAAACTTCATAAATACTAGGGCTAACCTGGATACGGAAATACACAGCCGTATCAATTCAGCATCACGGGCATTCTGGAAGTTGAAGGACACAGTGTTTCAAAATCACGACCTGAGGACCAAAACAGCTGTTTAAAAAGCAGTGGACCTGCTAACGCTTCTTCACGGAAGAGAAAGCTGGACGCTCTGCAGGCGACATATTAAACACCCTGAACAAACGCAACAACGTCATCTAAGACAAATAATGCACATCAGATGGTTCCACAAAGTTTTCAATGCAGAAGTCTTGCAACGCGCGAGTTGTACAACAATTGACACTCAAGTAACGAAGGTCCGATTCAGATGGAGCGGCCACATTCTGAGGATGCAAGACACAAGACTCCCCAAAATAGCTCTGTATGGCGAATTCACAGAGGGAGCTCGGAAACCAGGAGTTCTGTTAAGCGGTTCAAGGATATACTGCACCAATCCCTAAAATCAGTTAATGCCAATCATAACTGGGAACAACTGTCGTTAGACAGATCACAGTGGAGGTTTTTGGTCCACAGTTATAATGGAGACTCGAGAAAATACAGCGGCGGCCAGATCAAGTTGGTGACTATACACGAACGGAGTGTGAAAGGATCTGTAGGTCACGGTTGCGTCTCTTCAGTCACAGAAGAGCACACAGTCGCAAGTAGCTTTAAAAAATTATGTGTTTGATCGCACCGATAGTTTTGTTTTTGAGTCTTTTTTTAGATTTATTCTCGGTAACGGTATACAGCAATGAATGAATGAAAGAATCACCTTGACAAGGGTTGGTCAATAAAAGTCCTAACTTCATTCAAGCTGCCATCAAATCTCTAGCAGCTGCCAAACGCGTAGGTACTCGAATGCAGATTTTACCTCTTCAAATTGGGAAGTCACAACAGACTGCAATTTATTTGGGTACCTGGACACTCAGGCTTCAGAGGAATCAAGTTATCGGATGCTCTGGGCAGACAACTCTTGTCACAGCCTACCACACCAATCAATAGCTAGTATTTTCTAGAAAAATCTAATGATCTTATGGCGATTTGCACGGGACATTGCAGGTTCAGAGCTCACTTACACAAAATCAGCATTTTCGATTAAATATACTCTGCTGACTTTGCCTAGATGAGGACGAAACTATTGAGCATATCCTCTGTAACTGCCAGGTGACCGACAGAATCAGACTTGGAATCTTTGGTTCACTCAAGCTGGATTTGGAGGAACTCAAGAACCATTCCTCTTCTGACATCATCTCTCTCCTAGGAAATGTGGGGCTTGAGGGAGAAGCTTGTTTGTGTGCTACAATAGATCGCTTTGATAATGCTAGGACTAGCCTGTGATTTCATCACTAGAGCTAAGAGAATGTAGATTAGGTAATGAAGCCATCTTCAGAAAATAAAGGAAAGGTATTGACCATGGGGGAATTCAGATGAAAAGTGCCTGGTTTTCTCTGAAAAACTACATTTTATCAGCAAACCTGTCCACTGATGTAATGATCAAAAAGGAAAGCATTGAGAAGAACCTTAGCCCAATGCTATGTAGAAATGGGGAATGGAAAAAGGAACACAGATGACAAAACCCACGACAGGAGCTACCTCAGGAGTATACGAGGAAAGCACCAAGTACCCAATGTCACTTTTTATGCTCCACCAGCTCAGCTGTAGCATAAAGTTATTCATTATTACACTAGTGGATAATTCATGATTATTCACTGTCTGAGTTACTAGGATGACACTGAGGTGAACATATGGTGTTTGAAACTTTGCAACTTCTCATTCTTAATCAAGCACGTAGGAAATGTTTCATAATACGCACCACGTTCGGGGCAGAGAGTTACTCCGGATTGAATATCTGGCCGAAGATAGCGGTGCGGCTTCCTCTTGTGTAGCAAATTGCGCCCGATCATCCCGATAATTTATGGCGATTTGTCTCTCTTATTTATGTGTATCGGACGTGATTTCGTTTTCCGAAGATGTACGCCGTTTTTGAACTCTCGTTGACGCTGCGATAATAAGTTATAGAGACAGCTACAAGGACGTTACGATAACTTCGCGAATGAAGATGTAGTAGACGCGGGATTCCCTATACAGGGTGGGAAAACAGGAGATCTACGGTCTGATTTTCAGCATAAGTCGACCTATTGCATTATCTGATGATGTTGAGAAAAAAATTGAATTTTCAAAGTTTGGCTTGAAGTCGAGCCATAAGTTCTTGAATAATCAAGCCAAACATGAAGCTTTTCTTATGAAAAACTCAACGCGAGCATTTTCATACAGCAAATTGCATAGTTCCCTTCAAAAAATCGTATTTCCTTTCAGGAAGGAGCTATTGGAGTGAATTGGGAATACTCCTGACGATAATGATGTATTTTTTATGAAATATCTTTGATACGTCACATTTTGAAATAACCATTTCAACCGTTTCCCAAAAAAATTATTTTCAGTACTCAAAAATGAAAAATAAAATGGGTACCTCAAATTTAAAGCGTTTCGTTTCTATTGCACAAGTTGGCAACATCGACTGAAATATGCGTTGATAATAAAGGACAACAAATACACTATCTTGATGAGATAGACAAAGATGGCTGTCTATGAAGTCTGCGACGAACGAGGATGGTCGTTAAATTTTATGGGATTTTTATGGCCGGTTGCTGTTGAGGCTCGCCAGTGAGTACGCGCCTTATGATGTCTGTAAATCAACAGCAAACAGTTATTTTATAAACAAGCCATTGTTCTTTGTATTTTCTAGTAGGCGCGTTGCCATATAGTAAACTACAAACGAAGCGATTTGAAATTTAAAACCTCATATTTGAAGAATGATTTTGAATAGTTTCCGCGGTGCATTTGAAAACTTCATGAATGAAACTCATAATTATTCAGTTCAAACTTGCATATGCTGTGATAACCCAAATTGAAGAGAATTCCCCATTAAACAGGAAAATTTTAAGAGTTCAGGCTTCAAAAACTCATTGAAAGACCCAACGTTGCGTCATCAATTACCTCCACAGGGTGTTCAGAAATTTAGAGTGAATTTCAACTTCCAGTTCTACCCTGTATATCATCAAATTCAATTGGAATTCTTGCAGACTCGACATCAGGCGATAAACTAGATGAAATAGGCTACAAATAGACCACAAAATGATCAAAATCGATGCACACCTTAAAAAGTTATGTCAAAATGAATTTGGAGAAAAAAAATTCTTTCCGGGTTTTTTTGTTCAGAAGTGTAATTGTAGAACTTCTACTTACTGATTCTCGACAAGAATCAAGCCAATTTATTCAGTCCCAAAAGCAAAATGTGCATCGAATCATCGTCCAAAGTCTTGACATATTTATCACCCAATGAACATCTCTGTTTCAACCGACGAATTGAAGAAATGCGAAAAATGTGGTTAACGTCCATCGGCTTTAGCCACACAAGTTAATCGGTCAGAAGTTACAAGGAGAATTATGCCCGGATTCCTGCCTATCTGGCTACCGCAGCATCCGAAAGAGAGTCACCGCATTCGTCCGATGCTTTTTATTCATTTCACGACGTCCATTGACGCTAATTGTTGACACTTTTTACCGACAACGCTTATTTGTTACACCCATCACGTCAACCGATTATGTTTTATGTTCTTCCAACTGATCGTGTTCACTGTCAATATTACAAAAACCATGTAATAACAATGTAATTGAATGATTTATTGTTTCAATATCACATTACCTTATCCATTCATAAATGAAAGGAAACTCAACGTATGGAGTTTAATGTAATAACAATTTTTTGGAATATAGAAATGGGCGCAACATTGGTTTGACAATACTTTCGATACACTTTCAAAGTTGATTGGTGTCATGGTTTCTCTCAGTTACCTATTAACATAGTTTAATGATATATGTATATCTCACAGGTCGTAACTTATTTTTTAGTCATCCTCATCATGAGGCTTAACTCCAGTAGATTTAATCTATCCTGAATTTTATTCCTCGAGTATTTGGATCAATGAAACAGGCAGTTGAACCATTTTCTATAGTAATATGTTCTTATTTTGTAGTGTTATCCACTATTTTCGTCTCTCTCGATTCTAAACTACGAAAAAATGGAATTAATTTCTACAACTAACACTGGTGGATGCGAAATGTAATTTCAAACGAAAAAAATTGTCGAGAAACTTTTGCTATCGAATGATTTCCCTCCATAATGAATGATTAAGATTGTTTTGGCATTGGAAGCATATACATATCATCAACACTCAAGTATACATTATTCAAAGGAAAAAACAGGTCCCTTCTTGCATGGAAGAGAAAATAATAAATTAATTGAAATTGAATTTGACAAAAAGTAGACAGAAGAACAATAATTAATAAAATATCGGATTTGCTTTTTCTCGAAAATTGACACAACCGTTCAGATGGACAATTGTACTATCAATCTGCTTCAATTATTATTGATCCAAACAAAAATTATTCAATAGTACCTACACCTCAAATTAAAAATGATATTATTTTTTTGCTTTCAACACTTTTCTCTATCATTGGAAATTGCATAATTTTAAAAAAAAAAAATTTCAATATTAACAAGAAGAAAATCATATTTTGATGAGAATCTCAAAATTAGTAAACCGAAAAATGAAATGAAAGCACCTACTCGTTTCGTAAGATTACATTTTCTAATTGGACATATCGATATGCAAATATCGAAATAGTTCAATAGAAATTGTACAAAAATGAAAATAAAGTTACGTAGAACTAAAAATGAACATTCATTCCATAATTAGTAGTTCGAATCAACACTCACACGCATGTTCTCTCGTTTGAGCAGATGTATGGTACATCTTGCGTGAACTCCATAAATGTACCAAGACAGGTTAAAAGTAAATAAACAAAAAAAATTACTCAAAAACGCAGGGAACGATTTCGATCGAATGAAATTACAAAATAAAAATACTAGATCGAAACAAACTCCTGAATGTTATTTCCATGAAAGGAATATTTGACAACAACGAGAGAAAAGGACGTCTTCATCATTCAGCAATCCATCATACATATAACCAAGGAATTTCAATATTTCCCGAACAGCTAAGAGTGGCGTTTTATTAGTGGTATTTACATATCATTAGAAAAATGTATGCGCCATTTGTAAGTATTTATACTCGTTTTAATTTTTCTTTTCTTTTCCACACAAATTTTTTTTCAACGAAAAATTTGTTATATAGAGCACAAAAGATCATTCGATACCTGAACAGTAATAAATAAAACTAATATTTCAAAACATGTAGTTATACAATAGGAATTAATTTGAAATTTGTGCAATTAATATAAATATCAAAAACTTTATTTTATTTTCGAATCAGCAAGGTATTACAGAGAATTCATGATAATTCAACAATTATTCTATGCACAGTTCTTAGTAGCACTTTCTACGTAGTATATAAGGCATAAGTAGCCATAGTGCTCCACAATGAAACCAACAGTTACCCACATTATTGATTGGTAGATTGAATACAAAAGCTGGGGTTGAATGACCAACTCATCTTCAGCAGCTCTAGAAAACAAGTCTTCACGATGGACAAATGGATCTCGATGTCCAAGAGAATATCAGATTGAAGTTGAAATACTGTCGGATTTCAATTATCACTTACACTTCTTATTTAAACTATCATTCAAAATGATGTTGTCCAACCATTCTTTTGAGGCAACACTGTATCATGTAGATGATGTTCAACATTTTTTTCCCGTCGCTTTTAGACTTATTGTGGATGCTTTAGTTACAGCCTGAGCCAGATCGTCCACCGTCATCTTCCAGAATAAGTGACATGGGCTTATGGGATGCTGAGACTAGACTGTGGATTACTCATATAAGACGATCGCTTGACGCTTACGTGAGAGCAATAAATCCAAATTATAACGAGTATGATGTTGAGGCAGATTTGAACCAACTAACGATATCACCTTCTAGACGTGGACCCAACGCAGAGCAAATAAATAATTATACGAACTTTCTAGCCCCTGCACATGTACCCCTTGCTAGGGAAGATTTGTACCCACGAAGGTATTCACCTCCTAGACCTGCACAACCTACACAACCTGCAAGACCTGCACAACCTACACAACCTGCAAGACCTGCACAACCTACACAAGCTGCAAGACTTGCACAACCTACACAACCTGCAAGACCTGCACAACCTACACAACCTGCAAGACCTGCACAACCTACACAACCTGCAAGACCTGCACAACCTACACAACCTGCAAGACCTGCACAACCTACACAACCTGCAAGACCTGCACAACCTATACAACCTGCACAGTTGGGGATGCAAGGAAATGCCTATATGAACTTTCCGAACCTCTCACAACCACCACCTGCTAGAGGAGGTATGTACATAGGTGGGATAGCATCTCCTAGACATCCACCCATAACTGTGCAAGGAAATCCATATGGAAACTTTATCAACATTGCACAACCACCACCTCCTAGGGAAGGTATGTACCTGCAAGGGATGTCATCTCCTAGACCTACAGCCACATTTGTACAAGGAAATCCTTATGGACATTTTCTGATCGCTGCTCCGCAACCACAACCTGTTGGGGCAGGTATATACCTACGAAGGTTATCACCTCCTAGATTTGCACAAGCAACTGTGCAAGGAAACCCCTATGGAACCTTTATGACCAACATACCACCACCAACTGCTAGTGCAGGTATGTACGTACAAAGCTTATCATCTCCTAGACCTCCACCTGTAATTTTGCAAAGAAATCCCTACACAAACTGGCCGCCCACGGCACAAGCACAACCACAACCACAAGCACAAGCCAACGAAGGAATTAGTTCAAACAAACCACAAGAACAACCTGTGAAGGAGGAAGTGCGCGAGAATATACAAACAACAAACAATGAGCCTGAAATGGCGGAAACGGAATGCGCAGGTGCGGTACAATGTCCGGTAAATTCCGAACCACCGAGGGAACAGGAACAGAATGAGGCATTGCAGGGCACCTCTAACGGTAGGTCTAGGAAGCAGAAAAAGAACTTCAAGCCCCTCCCTATCGTTTATCCGCCAATTGTGCAGGAAAATCCTGAACATCCGTACCTCTTGAATCCGGATGAACCAGTATCGCAAGATGAAGAAGAAGTCTACGATCAAAATCCGTATCACCATCAGAATCAGAATGTGAATCGGCAACAGCATTACGATCACGGTAACAGTGGAGCTCATCATACAGGTCGAAATCAAAATCGCAATCAACAATACCATCAAAACCAATCTTACAACCCAAATCAGATTCCTAATCAGGGTAACCCACAAAATCAAAATTACACTCAGAATCCAATGTTCCCACAATATCAAAATCAGGTTCAAAATCGAAACTTCATCAGAAATCTACATCAGGAATACAACACTGGTCACAACTTTAATCGGAACCCGAGGTCTAATCCGAATCAAAGCGAAGGTCAGACATACGATCCACATGAAACAGGCAATTATATGCAGCAGGCTCATTTCTATCAAGAACCAAATAATCTTTCGAGAAGACAGAGGAGAAAGAACAAGAGGAAAAATTGAACGATAGCCTTTATTGGTACAGAGCATAAGCCACAAAGTTCTCATCTTATATCTTATTAGCAGAATAAGCAGATTTCAAATAATCAAGAGGGTATGTATATCAAGAATTAGTACAGCTTTGTAGTGAGTTCATGTGATTCGATGATATTGAAGACGTCCATATTATGGTACTCCTTTGTAAAAGTCATGACGAATCGGTTCCTGGAATCAAACGAAAAAAGAATTGGAACTGAGATATGACAAACATCCTCTTCAAAGAGAAGATAAATCAGAAAATACTCGCTTCTTGGGCACACTTGCAATTTATTCTTGTGGATCTACGTAGAAAAAATAATCAACTAGCTTAGTTTATTTATTACTCCTGACGACAGATGAAGAAGCATACGATTAAAATGGAGCATTTTCATCAATTAGTCGTGATTCATTTTTACATAAATTGAAGCAAAATTATAGCAGAGAATAATAATGAAAGGAAGATGAATACTAGGTGTGATAATCTATCAAATTTTAGCAACTTCACAGTAGGTTGAAATTATGATCAGTCTTGAAACCAGAAGAAGTGCCAAAAAATTATCATGGGACTTTCTATTATGAATTTCATATGGAATGTTGAACTTTGTAAAGATGTGTTTTTTACTTAATCTTAAAGTGTTCAACGCTTAATTTAACGATATTTCAATTCAATTGCATTCATAAAAATGGCCATCAAAGTTTCGGTATCAACATTTCGTTCATTGGTTGGAAGTATTTCAGATTAGATAATTATAATACTATTTTACACTGATTCATTCATTTTATCTTTTTATATTGACACAGAATATTTTTTCGACGCCATTTTTCAAGTATAATCCTTCCGAATTTTTTGTTTGGATAATAATAATTATTATTTCGTCATAATATAACTTACTGAGATATACTATAAAAAACTTGTTCTAAATTTTGACCAATTTCACTAGAAATAATATTTGCTTATCGCCCATTCGTGTATTCTATGTACGTACAACATTTTACTAAAAAATAGTATTCGTGATATACTGATATACCTCCAATTCAGTTTCATCTGGTTCATTTTTCAGAATTTAAATGTGGAATGTTATTATTTTTGTGTTTATGTTTGATGATACTCGATTTCTGTAATTGTACTGTACATATTTGATCTTTCTGTATATATTTTTCATTTTATATACCCCTATGTGTTCAATATCGTCTGTTTCTTGAGAAAAGGTGACCCAAAAATAATTTAACATTAGTTAGAAAACAAAATTTTCTTTGCTTACACTTGAAATTTAAACATATTTCTCAGGACTGACTTTTCTTTTGAATTACGCAATGATATTTTCCATGAATGATTGTTGTTGATCTCAAAACATTCTAAATATCATTCCCTCTTTTGTCTTATTGAGAATATCTTTATTACAATGAATCCTTTCCGAAATGGCTTATTGTTTGTTAAAGTCAGTTAAGTCTTAAAGGTACTGCTTTTTTCTACTGTATAAGTAGATATAAATAATATGACAATTGTTGATTTGTATTCTTAGTTGCATTTTAACAGAGCTTTGTGCAAAATGTCTTGTTCCTTATATTAAATAAAAATGTCTTTTATATTTCTCATAATTTTTACTATATGTTGTAAGATATTGAATAAACCTAAAAAATGTTTTTTGAAGTATAGATTTTTCATGATATATATCAAAATCCCCCGTTCCTTTTCAAATTTCAAGGAATGAAAAGGAATGAAGATATATGATAATGATGAAATGCAATAATCTAACTGAATATTCTGTGGTATATATTTTTTTTATTTGTGCTTTTATTTATTATTTCGGTTCCGCTATGAATAATTAATTGAATAATATAAATCGAGGTCCTACATATTTTGCAAGTAACGGTTTCACAAATTTCTTAAGATGATTATTCACCCTCAACGAATTAGAGCTTCAAAAATCGAAAATATATTTTTATTATCTGAAATTATGTGAAATCAGTGGTCATAGTATGACCTACATCCCTAAATGAGAAAAAAGAAATTCGAATTTCAAATCTCCATTCAAATATTATGAGATCGGTAAAATTACCAATTGAGCTTGGGTCAAGAATTTGATTTATATAGGTCATATTATATGTGCGAATGAAAACCTGCAGAATCTAGCATGCGGTCCAGAAGAAAACAACCAAGTTCAATGCATCGGAACTGAATGCACATGTCTAGGTATTGTACCATTAAGCCGGTAATATACGATTCGAGCTTTTAAAATTATCAACCTCTCAATAAATTCCAGAACGAGTCGATAAAATAACTGGATATTGTGCAATAAAGATTATATGCAACTTAACTTATGGTGTTGGCTCCGGAGCTTGAATTCACCTGAAGGAAACGCACTAAGCGCTCCGAAACATTTCGATTCCATAAAACAATCGCCTCATTTCAATATAGCAATATTCTTCGGTGATTATGTTCTCAAGAACATTACGACGCCTCTAACATGGCAAATACTTGACGTCAGTTTCCTGTAATTGCGATACCTTTCTCAGCCTTCTCAGGAACAAGAAGGTCACTGTTCGGATATAAACAGGGTGGGAAAATATGGGGGTATCGACTTTTATTTTACTTTGAACCAATTTCAGATCCTTTTGACAGATACGAGGATGTATTGATATCTAGTTAGCCTACATCAGTTCCACGCATAAAAAAGTATTGCGTTACCATAGCAATGAACCATAACTCAGTAGAAGTGTCAGTGTGAAGTTTGAGGTTAAAAGAGTAAACCCAGAGTTACGCAGTAAATTAAAAGAAAAAAGATGTCAACCGAAATTGTAGAAATCGAAAAATTGAAGTATCGAGCCATCATCAAGTACCTGTATTTAAAAGGGTTAAGAGGTAAGCAGATTTACGAAGATATGCTTCATACCCTTGGTGATCAATGTCCTTCGTATGCGACCGTGAAAAATTGGACTGCAAGCTTCAAAATAGGTAAATTTTCCATTGAAGATGGGGAAGGCCAGTTTCTGTGTAAAAGTCCCCGAAAATATCGATGCAGTTCATGACATGATTTTATCAGACCGTCGAATAGGGCTGAAGCGGATATCTGAAGCACTGAATATTTCATACGAACGCGTTCATCATATAGTTCACGTCAATTTGGACATGAGAAAAATTGCTGCAAAATGGATCCCCAAATGTTTGAATGTTGACCAAAAGCGTAAAATGGTAGAAGCATCGCGTTCGATCTGTGCTCGATTTAAAACGATGTAGACTTCTTAAACCGAATTGTTACTATGGGTGAGACTTGGGTATATTTCTACGATCCAGAAACAAAGCAACAATCGATGGAATGGCGACACTCTGGTTCTCCAAGAACTAAGAAGTTTCGTGTCCAAAAATCTGCTGGAAAAGTTCTTGCTTCAGTTTTTTGGGATTGCTATGGAGTAATCATGATTGATTTTTTGGATAAGGGTTGAACAATAACCGGAGATTACTATTCGATATTACTGGCCACTCTAAGAGAAAAAATTAAAGAGAAAAGACTCGGAAAGTTATCCAAACGTGTTTTGTTTTTGCGGGACAACGCCCCTGCACACAAATCTCATGTTGCCATGAAAAAATTCGTGATTTAGGGTTTGAATTACTAGAACACCACCCCTTATTCACCAGATTTGGCTCCATCTGACTATCATCTCTTTCCTCAACTGAAAAAAAGTTTAAAAGGTCGTAAATTTTCTTCCAACGAGGAGGTAATAAAAGCTGTGGAGGTCTGGTTTGCAGAGCATGAAGAAACATTTGTTTTTGAAAGGTCTAAAGATGTTGCAGTTTCGCTGTAATAAATATATCCAATTCAGAGGAGAATATGTTGAGTAATAAAATATTTTGACATTGAAATTTTGTTTGGTTCTATACAAGGCTAAGAATTTTTCAATATCCTCGTAGCATATATTACAATTATAAAGATATCTCTATTTTATATCAATAAGCACTTTACAGAATTTCCAAATATTAAGTTATGTCCCCTAAAGCATTCCTGAAAATGCTTCGAGATTAATGGCAAGTGTAGTATTAACCCCATTTTTTTCTATCACAAACTGAAACGATTCCTCTTTTGCTCTTACATTGATCTACCTACCCATATTTACCGAGTGATTTTATGCAATTTATGCCCATTCAATATTCAATTAAAGATCAGTATCTCCTGCTGATGGAATGCATCTCCCCACTCTCTCGCCAGTAATTATATTACTCAGTTGCTAAAATTAGAGAGGATTCGAATTTCCATCGACCCTTATCTGCTCCAGCTAGTATCACGAACTACAAACTGCCAGAATGCCTGCCTGGAAGTTGGAGTTCCGGGAAGTAAGATGAGATTGTTTTGGAAGAATTTGTGTGATAATAATTCCACCCAGATCATTAGTACGCTCGGTTGTTCGACAATTTTAAATTGTTATGTCAGCGAGAGAGCGCCAATAACTGCGCATTAGGGTCTTTATAAACGTCGTAATGAAACTGTGTTATGGATATACCTGTTATTCATGAGCGAGGACTTATTGGAATTGCGTTCAGTGAGGTGTAAGTCGATTCCGTCCATGGATTGAAATCAAGACCACAGTGAGTCCCCACCTTGAAATAGATTCAGTAAATCTAGATCTCCGAAAGTATCAGGAATAGGGATAAGGAAGTACAAGAGGAAAATACTCAGATCGGGATAGAGAAGCGATAAAAGTTATAATAAATAGGATAGTAGGAATGTGGATGGTCAAAAAACTACTTCAAGCTAATGCCCTGAAGAAGTGAAAATATATTCACGAAACGTCAAAAAAGGCATTAGTTGGTAGTAGTTTTTTGACCTCCACATTCCTACCATCCTGTGGAAAACACTGAATAAGATCTCACAAGGAAATGAAGTATCAGACAATAATAAATAAATTTCACCAACTTTTGGAGAGGCCTTCAACTAGGTGAATCGGAGAGCCCTATGGAAAATCATGGGACGCCTTGGAGTACCCGAAAAATTCTTAGCAGTGTGTAAAAGCCTTCATACCAACAACACCGCTAGAATACAGCATAATGGCTCTACAACCGACCATTTCTCAACCAACTCTGGAATAAAACAAGGCTGCGTGTTAGCGCCTTTACTGTTCAATATTTTCGCCATAGCTGTCTCGATGATTGCTGACATGAGTATGCGTGTAAGAGGTGTTGGAATAAGATTCAGATTTGATGGAGGCCTATTTAACCTGAAGCGCCTCAGAACAAAAAACCCGTTCAAAGTTCATCACGGAACTTCAATATGCAGGCGACTGCGCACTTATCGCTGGCAGCTCAGAGGATCTACAGATAATGCTGGACATCTATAAACCTATATACGAAGCTTTAAGCCTCAGACATAGACTCAACATCGACAAAACCAAAACCCTGGTAAGTTCGCCAGAAAGCCATCAAACACATATCAGCCTGGAGAATGAAACTCTAGAACAGCTCGAGCAGTTCAAATACTTGGGAAGCTTCATAAATACTAGGGCTAGCCTAGACACGGAAATACAAAACCGTATCAATTCGGCATCACGGACATTCTGGAAGCTAAAGGTCAGAGTGTTTCAAAATAACGATCTCAATCTGAAGACCAAGACAACTGTTTACAAAGCAGTCGTCCTCCCAACGCTTCTTTAAGGAAGCGAAAGCTGGACGCCCTACAGGCGACATATTGAACAGCTTGAACAAACTCAACAACGTCATCTGAGGATGCAAGACATTCTGAGGATGCAAGACAAAAGACTACCCAAATAGCTCTGTATGGCGAATTGACAGATGGAGCCCGAAAACCACGAAGCCAGTATAAGATGTTCAAGGATATACTGCATCAATCCCTAAAATCAGTTAATGCCAATCATAACTGGGAACAACTAGCGCTAGACAGGTCACAGTGGAGGTCTATGGTGTAGAGTTATAATGGAGACTCGAGAAGAATACAGCGGCGGCCAGATCTGGTTGGTGACTATCCATACCCGGAGTGTGGAAGGATCTGTAGGTCACGGTTGGGTCTCTTCAGTCACTGGAGGGCACACAGTCGAAATTAGCCCTATGAAATTATAAGTCTGTTCTTTTCTTTTTATGTCTTTTTGTAGATTTATTCTCGTTAACGGGATACAGCAATGATGATGATTTCATTCATTAGAAAGAAGAACAGCGATCAAGAAAGCCCATCCTATGAGAAAATAATGAACAATCTCTAGAAATAACTTGTTTTCACTTTTACTCATTCAATTCCGCATACCCACACTGATTCGCTAAATTTTCCGAATTTCCAAACGACCATGATCGTCCATAGTAAACAAACATTCAATTTTCAATCATATCCTAAATACCACACAGACTGAAACCTACACTTGTTACATTATTATGTCTATTTTTACAGCCGTTTTATTTTGGGTCTGCTTGTTCATCGCCTATTTCCATTAGTTCTATTATTTTCCTGTGATCGACCAGATCGGAAATGAAAAAGTTACTTGACTCATCGTCACAAGTTTGTTACGTTCTGGTCTAGTGACGACATTTCGACGCAGTGACCGTTGTTCACAATCGCTGAGATTTTTGCTACCTTAATCGGTGTCCTGAGCAGTGTTTAGAGATGACGTTATGGTCGGTTTCGTGCCAAACGTAAGAAATATGGACGGAGCAACCGGCAGGATTAACAAGTGTTGCCAGAATTTTCAACAGTAGTTAAAAGTCTGGCAACATATTCCTGTTGCTCCAGAAGTGTAATCCATGGTGATTCATAGGGCAACAACAGATATTGGCAACTTCTGGAGGTTATTCAGGCAGAAATTCAATTTATCCACCTGACAGGGATAAATACCAAATATATTATTTAGTCAATAGTAAATAAATGTCCTTATACATACCTACATTACATTCATTTATTTGAGTGACCAATGTGTCGCCGAAGATTTAGTTCGAGATGATGTAGATGTAGGTTTTACATAGGGGTTGACCAAACAAGAATTCTTGTCTTGATGACGAACTTATTGTCTTGTTCTGAGAAAAAATCAAGAAAATTAAAAAAAAATTTGTCTTGACTTTTTCTTGACTTGATTAAAGAAATTTTAAGATCTTGAAATTTCTTGCTTAATCATATTTGTTTGTTTTCTGACGAACTCAAAATGACGTCGCTCAGTTGCCCTTTACATATCACTATTATCTATCGATACGCCACTGCTAACGGTCCCAGTTCTGTCAATTGAACTTGATCTTGCCACCTTCTACGTCATCACCCTTCCAATCAGCTTTGAACTGAATTTCAGCTTCTTTCTATATCTACTCTTGATTATCACAAAGTGGAGGTCTTATTTTACCATCAGTGACATTGACTCTTCTGTAAACAGAACGTTTGCTGAGCCATTTGCCTTCGATTCTGACTCAGAATATTCACTAACAAATAATAGAGAGAAACGTAAGTTTTAGTAAAAATATAAAATGATCAGTGAAACTAAAACAATTTCGACTAATGTGGGTGAAAGTGATAAATCTCAATATGAAGGAAAAAGCTAAGAAGCATTCACTGCAAGATAGTGTGGCAATACTAACAGAAAGAAATTTAGGTGGAAAACGGTGAAAATAATAAATAAGCCAAAATTATACCATGTTTTCAAAAACATAAAAAAGTTTATGCCTGAAGGTAAAAATTAAAAATCTTCCAATTGTTGTTTAACAAGATTATCATTGATAATTTTGAATTCTTGTTTTCTTGACAAAGGTAAATCAAAAGCATGATCCTGCTACCTTTTGGGACAAAAAATTAATATTTTTTTGGTTGAAAAATTAACAACCACTACTATTTAATACCTTTGAAATGTGTCGGCTACGAATAATATTCTCGAGATGAATTCCACATTGCCTCTTCAACTATTTTCGCTGTTATTTCATTATCGATGGATATTTTGAAGCTCAATTTTAGGGTCAGATAGTACTCAAAACGATTTTCAGAAGAAGCTATCGCAACACTCCTCATGCTTTTCAAAATCAAGGAGGTTGCAGTTGCGGGAATGCAAAGAGCAGAAAAATTGTCCCCCCTCGAATCAGAAATTGACGGGTCAGAGAGATTTTCCACATTTTCCTGTCAAGGTCAGAAAATCGAGGTTTTAAGTTTTCTTTGGACCACACTGCTTATTTTTATATGGCTGCTAAAGGGATGCCGGAAAGGTATGCTTGCCTAGGGCGCTCGCAGCATTTAATCCACCTCTGGGTGGAGGTAGACATTCTCATTTTCATACCAGGATGTCGGTTTTTCCAAATACCGGATAATGTTTAGCAAAAGACCGCCCAATATGGTTTCGCATTATCTCACAGACAGAGGGACACCGATTTCCTGTTGCAAAGCTCTTCCCCAAACACCAAAACCACGAGTACTGTCCTCATTTTATCGCAAAGAAAATAATGTCACGCAGTCAGATTCATCTTATTAAGGTTTGATATCCTCAAACGTATCTGCAGCGTATCATAGAGGAAATGGCTCAGTGATAACACTTATTTTTAGATGATAAGCAATAACTGGTAATTAACAGCCAGCAGCAGACAAAGTATTGCACTTTTACACAAACCCAATTGATGCCAGTGGAACATGCGCCTTTTTCAGCCACCTACTGGAAAATTTTCGCGAGAAAAATCAATCCATTCGGCAACATCCGAGGAAATTGTATATATTTTCATTGATGGGGAGGGAAAGCGAGAGTGAATAAAAGACGTGGGCTATAACGGAGGTAGACTAATGATTATTTTCACTTTCGTGATTTTCGAATACAGGGTGGAAGGAAATTATACATTCAAAATTACCTGAAAAAAATATTTAGTATAGATTGGTTATTCTACGGGGTGTGAACGAATGGTTATGAAGAAATTAAAGGGGGATTTATTGTTAAAAATAGTTTTAGTCTTTCAGATGATTTTTTTCGAGCAACGCCTGCTCAAATTCTCGATATTCTATAGCTGTCAGATATTCTGTTTCTTATGTAAGGGAAGTCCGGGAGAGTTGGACCCCTTTTCACTCTGAAACCTCTCAAGTTGTATCTGTAAATGGTAGCAACTCATGTTTTTGCGTGAAGATATCATGCCCAAATAGGTAACGATAGATAATAGTAGAGTGATGGTGAGATGAATATTTTGAGTACAGCAATTTCTTTTTTAGGAATCGAAAATTGGCTCATTTCTCCCTAACCCATGGGAGAGTTGAACAGGGGGCGAGAGAGACTTGACCATAAGTTTGTTAATCAGGAAAAACATTGAAAGAAAACAATTTTCAATGACGATATTCTATGTCAAGGTTTTCATCATCAGATGTATCTGCTTATGAAATACATATTTTCTATTTCAGAGTCACTCTCACTTATTTCCAAGATGTTTTTTACTTCTTTGAACCTTTGTATATTTTTTCATAGTTATTTCTGTTATTCAATTTTCCTTTTTAAGCAAACTATCCAAGCTCAGCGCGGGAAACTTGGACCACTGATAATGTCTCCCGACCATAACATGGGTCATGTCTCCTGCACTCTCTTTTGGTCTATTCGATAGATGTTTTCTTGAAACTTTTACAGCCATTTTTAAAAAGGCTTTGTTGTTGTAAAACAACAAAATCACGTTCAACCCTCTCACTCCTGAACTGTTCTGATGGCGGCCAAAATGGAGCAGCCCTTAGTTGTTTGTTACGAGTATGTCGCAAGCTATTTACGATACTGGTAGCGCGAATTGGAATATTTGAGGTGGTTCAAGTCTCCTACCTGAGCAAGTCTCTCGGACTCCCCCTACTTGATTTTTGTTTTTTCATCAAGCAAGTAACGAGAAAAATTTACATTGCAATTTGGATTTTCATATATGATTTTTGAGATTTGGGTGAGGTTCATCATTCTGTTTCTTCTAGATTATTAGGTTAGGTTAGGTTTCTGTTTCTTCTAGATTCTTAGGTCTATAGTTTTTGTATATATTACTGTGTATATTTTGAAATATGCATTTCAAAATCTGAAAATTTGCATCTATTAGGTACTCCTTTCCTTTTTGAACAAGAACTGTGCCCCCAACTAATACAGTAAAATAACTTTGAATATCGAAATTCAGTCCTTAATTTATAAATTGCTCAGTTTCACATAAGGACCAAATTTCAAATCCGTGGTGAATTCGAGGAAAAGACGAAATATGAAGATATTTCACCGAGAAAATATTCAAATGATTGTTGGATCACTTTGCTATTGTCTTAGAAATGACTGGAAATTAAGGTTTCACCCTGTTAAAAATGAGAATAGGAGAGAAAATCACGTGCTGATCCTGCTTTCAGTATTCTTTCGAAAATATGTGAAATTACAGAAAAAGTTGTGGATTTCCAGAACTTCGCCGGAGAATTATTCCGGAGAAATTGCTGTGCCATCATCGTGACAGTTGAGACTCCCCAGGGAAGCCAATTCATATGAAAACATCCAAGAAATCGTTTTGTTCTCGTGTTTGATCTAGAAAACAATAAAGGAGTAGGAAAAATACGATTTAAAATCCTCATTCAGCAGCGTCCTTCGTCTCCCACTCGATCCCTTCGTAGTAACATAATGCCAGCCCTATATACAACTCCACGGAGATGAATCAAAACTCCAACGCACCGTATCAATTTCAGCAAGGACCGACTTCATTCATGCCGACCCACGCACCCCTCGGAAAACGACGTAGATGCGGCAACGTGGCAAGGACCCCGGCACGCACGAAATCTCGGATTTTGCAGAGAACCACGGACCACGACCTGGAGCCCAACTTCGTAGAGATCCACCTTGACGAAGGGGATCCATGACGACGCGTACCGTGACGTCATCGTTCTTTGACGACGTTCTACCGCGGAGGCGTCCGCTGGCCGCGTGTTGGCGTGGTGCTCGAAAACCTTTGGAGAAGTGAGCCGCGGCTTAATGCTGGTCCGTTTGAATCGCGGCAGGCCGCGTTGGTTGGTTCATTCAAGTGCCGATATCGACGGTGACGTTGGCCGCTCTTAGCACCGCGACGCTGGTGCTGTTCTCCTGAGTTCGCGCGGATGCGGCCTTCTAAAGGGCCGAGCCGGATCTGTGTTTGATTTCTGTGGTTGTTTTGGTTTTGTGTTGTGCCCTGTGGTATGGCAAGAGGAAAAGCCGTAGCAGCAATCGACTGGTTGTTGAGGTAAGACTATAATTCCTATGAATTTTCCCGCAAATTCCACGCCGGAAAAATCAGCAGTTTTCCCGCCTTATTTCCACCCTATATTTCCTTCAAAAGCCATCTTCTAGACCTACAAAGGAAATTGAACTCAGGTCCTCAATGATATTGTTGGGAAAACAACATAGTCGTTTTCCCAACAGTTGCCAGTGGGAAATTCAATTTCCCGCACTAGTGCGGGGAAATCACACTTTGTAATCTGCAATAATGGTTTTTCTACAAGTTTTCCAATCATTCTAACCCCTCAAATAGAGAGATTCACTCAAAAATTAGGAGGAAAGAAAGGTTGCTTGCCTTCATGTTATAAATCGTCTGTTAGACCAACAGAAAGCTACGGGAGAGACAAACTGTGGAAAAATCAGCAGCTTTTCCGCCTGATTTAAACCCTATATTATCTTCAGAAGCCATCTTCTAAGCCTACAAAGCAAATTGAACTTAGGTCCTCATTGATATTGTTGGAAAAAAACGCAGATAACAGTCTTTTTCCCAACAAGTGCCAGTTGCCAGTGAGAAATACAATTTTCCTCACTAGTGCGGGAAAAATCACACTTTGTAATCTGCAAAGATGGTTTTTCCACAAGTTTTCCAATCATTTTAACCCCTTAAAGAAACAGATTTACTCAAAAATTAGGAGGAAGGAAAAATTCCTCGCTTTCATGTTATTAATCGTCTGTTAGACCAACAGAAAGCTAAGGCATAGACAAACTGTGGAAAAATCAGCAGCTTTTCCGCCTGATTTAAACCCTATATTTTCTTCAAAAGCCATCTTCTAGACCTAAAAAAGGAAATTGAACTTAGGACCTCAATGATATTGTTGGAAAAAAGGCATAAAATAGTCGTTTTCCCAACAAGTGCCAGTTGCCAGTGAGAAATTCAATTTCCCGTACAAGTACAGGGAAATCACACTTTGTAATCTGCAAAGATGGTTTTTCCACAAGTTTTCCATTCATTGTAACCCCTCAAAGAAACAGATTTACTCAAAAATTACTCTGTTTGTCTCTGGCTAGGATTCTTCTAAATTCCCTGTTTCACTTCATTGTCCCCCTTTCGTTTTTGAATCGTAACAAAAACAAATTTCGGATATTTCGAATAATAAGGGATAATTTCAATGAATGTTGCCTTTTTTTCTGGTTTTCACTCCTAATATTGAATTAACTCCATAAACTCGATGTGAAAATGGCTGTGATACTTTTTCGAATGATTTTTTGGAACAGTCTAGGCGAACCTTCAGTAAACACTAATAGACTTCTTCATGTTTCACTAGCTTCCATTTTTCTCTTAAAGTTATCCACCTATTCCACCCCTGCTTCAAATTTTGTTCAAGTTAAACGTCTGGCATTCAATCAATTGTCATTTGTGAATCACAAGATTTTTCTCCCAATTTTCACTCCTTATATATCTAACCGAATTCTTTAGTTCCGCTCAAAAAACTGGTCTCTAAATAAAGCTCCTTCATTATTTTTTGCTTGTTGAGGAGAAGAAACAGGAAACCCCCACAGCTTTTTTTCATTCTGCGACCAATTTCCACTCGTGACATTTCTTTAAATTTCAAAAACTCCACGCCAGACTCGACTATCCAATAAGGAAGTAATTTCCTCTTCTTCCGCCAGTAAATCGTAGCCAAAAAAACTCAAGGCTTAACTAAAATAGGATAGCGACAGTTCTTTTCCATTTTCCACCTATTTCCTGCTCCTTATTTTCGTTAAATGTCAGCATTCGACTGTTTTTATTCGAGTAAAAAATTTGGCCTTCTTCTTCTCTTGTCTCTAGATTACTGTCAGGACGACGATGGGGAAGATATAGAGAAATCTAGTACATTTTTCCTTGAATGTAACATCCAAAAAACGTAAACCGATTGAATTTTGTGATCAACAAAATGATTTCTGGAATTTTGCTTCCATATTATGAGAGAAATAGTACGAAAGCGCTGAAGTGCCACACAAAAAAAAATTCCAAATGTACAATTCTGAGATACATGTCAGAATTCTGACTTGCAAGTCGGAATTCTGAGATACATGACAGAATTCTGAGATACAAGTCGGAATTCTGAGATACAAGTCGTAATTCTGAGATACAAGTCGGAATTCTGAGAAACAAGTCGTAATTCTGAGATACAAGTCGGAATTCTGAGATGCAAGTCGGAATTCTGAGATACAAGTCGGAATTCTGAGATACAAGTCAGAATTCTGAGATGCAAGTCGGAATTCCGACTTGTAAGTCTTCTTTTTAAGTTTTATTATGAAACTGGCCATTAGTCCTTAGTAATCCCCATAAAGTGCTCGCGAGAGGCCTGTATCTCAGAAATCCGACTTGTAACTCAGAATTCCGACTTGTATCTCAGAATTTCGACTTGTAACTCAGAATACTGACTTAGTAAGTCGTAATTATACATTCGGATTTTTTTTGTGTGGCCTGCCAGCGCTTTCGTACAATCCTCATGAATTCTTTCATCTTTCTCGATCTTTGTTATCCTTGTTTTGATTTAATGATTCGTCTTATTGTCCTTGTCTGATCGAGCAAGGGAAACCTGACTTTTAGCTCTTTCCAGAACATCGAAAGGGGGACCTTGTTGTCGTTTATCGTTATTTTTTCCATCCTCTTCAACAGTTTGAGGAATTTGCTAATTGAATTGATATGGTTGACACTTGATTAAAACTTGATTCAAATTCATATTCAAACTAGAAACTGTTCACTGAATTACATGATTCTCACTAGGATGAATGATTTATCCACTACACGCGTTTCGGTGTCAATAGCATCTTCAGGTTCTAAACCAAATTTAATCAAAATTGTCTCTCATTCTAACAATTCATTAGATTCAAAGAATATAGTAATGACAGCCTCAATTCTTTCCAGGTGTTACTTTTATCAAGATGTTGACCATGCTGACGATGCATCGGGAAAGCGAGGATAGCAGCACAGGTGAGGGAACGTCACGCAACTGGCCTCCATCATCTTCCCAACCGAGAAGATCTGCATCGTCTTCGGCGGTGGAAGAATTCGTGGATATATTGCAGGTCCAACAGCTACTTTTGGACAGCGGTGGAAGGGGCAGAGGTGCTGGGGAGCCTCAAAGCTACGTACCTCCGCCGAGCGCCTATTACCATGGTGGATATGGTGGGCACCATCACCATCATCAGCATCAGCAGCTGCATCAGCACCATCATGCGCCGGTGCTGCCGACTACCAGTACTGTTGACGATTTGGTTGCTCTGTGGTTTGCGGGATCCTCTGCATCAGGTAGTCATGCCTTTTTTTTTAATCTTTATGATATACCTAATTCTCCTCAGAGTGAACTAGAGGATGTTTGACAACTGGTATAATGTTACCATCTGGTCTTATCTTTGACTTGTAGGCCAGAAGATTCACCTTTTCGGTATATCAATTTTCACAGGCTGATTTTCCTTAAGGAAACATTATGAAATGAATTTCTCATATACAGAGGCCAAAAAAACTCTACTCTTCTCTCTATATGAGTCGAATGGGTATTGCTCACAGTAATATTACCATATTACTTCTATGGTAAGAATTCTCTGATGGTTGAAAGATTGGCGATAGTGTTAAGAAAATGCATAGGTACTCATATTGTGAAAAAACTTTTGTGAAAAATGCTAATGAATACTGACAAGCAAGGATATCGTGAGAAATGACAATTTTTGGGCTTAGATATCATTTCTCGCAAATGTTATTTTCGAATTATTTGGTCTCGAAGGTTTGGTTGCTCTCAATGATTAAAAATTCTTGGTCCATATTTCAATTGTGAGTGATTTAGTTGGGCGAAACTGGCAGAAATAATCCAAAAAGAATATGAAGCCAGACTACTTCACTTAACAGTGAAGTTTGCTCGAAAATTGGCTTTGAGCTTGAGAAAATCGCAGATGAAATCACGTCAGAATCGAATTTTTCGTCGATTCTTTGTTCTCATTCAGAAAAACTAAATATTTTGATGTGATTCGAAAATTTCGAAACAAAACTGGAGAAAACAATGCAAATCGATCGAAAACATTCGTTCATTGAAGTAATTGATGAATGAGTCAGCACCTAGTGCATATCGCCACCGAAGAAGTATTACTAGAATGAGTACTCTTATTCAAACCACTTCCTAAATGGAATACAATTGAAATAACATGAAAATCGAGATTCATTCAATGGATTCTCGTATTCCACTGGCAAGTGAAACAAATTTTGCTCAAGGAATGAGAAAAAATTTGAAAGCAATGGTGGAAATGGTAGAAATTCTCTCTTATCTTAAAAAGGTTTCACTCTACTAGTAGGCCAAGGAGTGTATCAAGGGAGTGTATCTCCTTTATTGACTGATTCACCTCAAAACGCCATAATCAATTGAATTTCATGAAAACCGGAGCCAAAAAACACTACTCTTCGAGCTATACCAACCAGTCCTATCCGTGATTGGTGATAGCCTCACTTTTGTCAACTGGACGTTTACCTGTATTTTACATAAAACATCAGTATCTAGGAGTTTATTCTGTAACCGTGGATTTTTCTACATTTGCGTTTGGTGAAAATCTTCCTCGAGCTTTTTCCATATGTCTCCAGGCATGAGATTGTTACCCGAGCATGGTTTTTTTGAGGCTGGCGAAATGCAGCAGTTCGGATAAATAGAGCTTCTTTCGAACACTCTAAATTAGCTCATACTACCATCGATCAGGTGAAGTAAGAGTTGTGAAAGTTGAAATTTGTGTCCTCCCCGTTCAAAACTTTTCCACTTGGTTCTTCAGATATGGAACTCATCGACTCAGGGGAAGAAGACTTCTAGGACTATTTCAACTAGTTGTAAAGGGTCAACAAAATATAGAGAACAAAGCTTTTAGTCTCCGATTGTCATAGAAGAGGATTATTTTTGGAATAATACAAATGGCCTATTTGGCTTTGCTCATATCTTTCTTCGAAATTCTTCATGACCATTTTGAATAAATGTGGTTGTATTTCAATGGTTCAGTACCTAATGTATGTGTGTTAAACCACATGATATAGGCTGCTAATTCTTGGTAACGAAACGAGTGAGTAGGTACCTACCACAAAATATATATCAGAAATTGAATTTATTCACTAGGTGATAGTGGCACCAACTTGTTGCAACCATATGGACATATTGGCCACATCGTTATCATCTATCATACAAATTCGACAACTTCGTTATGTCGTGATATCGAGCACGAAAAATAGACACTGCTTGACCAGTTTCCTTTAGACAAAAGTGAGTTCAAATTACGCCACATCAGCCACAAATACTCTTCTGCTAATATCCCATTGTTTTTTAGTTTCAAACAAAAAAATATATCAGGGAAGATAGAAAGAGTCACTGCTAACAATCTTCGATTATTGAATTATCTATCTCAATGATACTTCACCTGATTCATTTGATATTTGAGAAACCTACGTAAAACTTTGGCGCCTATTTCGCTATAATCTGTAAAGAAATGAAACTAGCCGTCTAGTTTCAAATTCCATTTTTGGAACTACTGTACGGACTAACTGTAAAGCCAGTCCTCTACGTATTTTGCATCACACCTGATTAAGCCCACATTTCGCCAACGCTTGTTGGTACGTCATCCTTGTATTCGTTCAATTACTCTGTAAGGAAATGGGATGATGCTTGTTATTTCTGGTTATTACTCCAGATACCTGATGCCGAATTGTGTAACCTTTGTTAACTTCGCTGTGATCGTGTTCTCTTTTCGATGTTAACACGATGGGGAGGATAAGAAGCGCTATTTGATCTTCTTTTTTCAGCTGAATGAATCTCCTGATTCATCTGCTTGCTATTCCGGTTTTTTAGGATTTGTGAATTTCTGTTCTGGGAGAATCTGAGAACAAGGAACAGCACTTATTTTCATTTTTATCTTGTTTTCTCCTCTAATAGTTTTTTTTTTCAACGACATGTTGCCTTCTCCCTGCTCTGCAAGTGCAATGAAAAGTCCGCTTTTGAAGCATCATTCGCAAAAAAAAATTCCAGAGAATTCAGAAACTGACATACATTAAAGCAAATGCATGACCCCAAAATGTCGATGATGTACGCCATATCTCCAGTGAATATTTGGAAAACATCTGAGGCTTTTCTGTGCTTTTCCGAATTGAGTAATGAGTATGCATCTGACGTTGACGACTATCGTCAATTCCCGAGTTTGAATGTGTTTATTATTATGTAAATCAATACCTTCGATGATGATAAGTCCCAAAGTATAGAACGCAAAAACGATTGACAGAATTGATGAATAGTCGTAGAAAAAGAATTTTGCGCTTTTTAAATTTTGTTAGGGCTGATGGTAATACGTCACCTCTCTGATAATATTGATAACGAGATTTCCTGAAATAATGTGAAGGGTAGATTAAACTTTAGTTCATTCAAAAAAAATTTCAAATAAACAATTCTTTAGATGTTTTCCTTTTGATCATATATGAAGTATTTCACAAATGGTCCACTCTGTATAGAGTGGACCATTGAAAACGAAGCAGCGGCTCTGTAGGTCGGCAGAACCGAATTATACAGGGTGAGTTTTTGACTCGTACAAATATTTTAACAGTAGATTCTTGAGATCGAAAGGAACACTAATTTTCGTTACCATTTTTTCCGAATCGGTTTAAAAGATACAGGCTGTTGAAAAACCAAAAGAGAATGTTAATTGTAATTCTTTTTTACAAACGGTTTTATTGAATGAAATGAATTTTACAATACAGATTTTCATTTATTCGATGAGTCTTTTTTCAACACAAGATATCAACCACGTCTTCCAGTTTTCTCATTATTACCATAACGTAATGTAAAACTACCAAAAATCCAAATGACCCAACTCTTGAAACTAAGTTGGACGCTATCTGATGAATATTTTAACATTTTGTAAAATCAAAGTGTTCTTCTACTTTTCTCGTTAATGCATCGTTTTCGAGTAATTCGATGTTCAAAAATTAAAAAGTATCTGTGAAATTTGAAAAATTGGGTACTTTGGCTGAAGACAACTCTGTTTAAAAGATCCACAGATGTGTAGTGTCACAGATTCAGCTAGTTATTCTGAAGGCACAGCTCATTATGAAAATTTAAACCTTATCTTTTTGTCAGGTCCGAATCTGGAAAAAAGGTATAGGAAAAAAGTGTTCCTTTTGACCTCAAGAATCTGTTGAAATATTTGTACGAGTCAATGACTCACCCTGTATGAAAACGCTCGGACGCTACGGTTTTTGATTCCAGGGTGACAATTTTCTTAGACCAAATTCAAAACCCTATCTCTACAACCCCAACCCATATATTTTGATACCTCATCTGAAGGGCCTTTCTCTTCTGAGTTCAGCATATTCAATTTTTTCTTCATTCAAGCAACGTTGGTTTTCCCTACAAGTATCAGGCTGTTCAAATGTATCAAATTTTCACTAATTTATTCTACAATTTCGATGATGAATCTGCTGTATACGGTTCCCCCACTGGTTATTTTCGGAAAATGAAGAAATTATTTCAATTTCTTCAGTGTCAGCTTTATTATGTTAATAAAATAAACAAACAGTAATATTTCGATGTAAGTATGATGTATGGCAGTTAAGGATTATCGTCGAAACCATGAAATAAATTAGTGAAAATTTAATTGATTCACACAGCATGTTTAACGAAATGACCAATTCTTTACAAAACTTAAATTTGAATATCCCAAAAACGCACAGATTGAATGAGAAAAAATTAAATTTGCTGAAATCAGAATAGAAAGACTTTTCAAATGGGGAATATCACTCACCTAGTCTTTCCTATTTATCTCAACAGCAATTTCATTATCCTGACATAAAATAATCTGTTTCCCTCTGTATTCCAAGCAATTCTTATTTTTAATTTGCCCCATATTACCAATTTACGTAGGTACTTACTTTCATCATTTTGAAGACCTTTTTGTCAACATGAGAATCCAATAAGTTTGACATCATCTGCTTCAAAGTTTCTCTCATTTCGATGAGCATTTCATAACAATGATTCAAACAAAGCTCGCATATTATAAAACTTTTTCTGTCCTAAATATCAATTAGGTTAAAAAAAAATTGTGATTAATGTATTTCAGTAACAATATCTGAGTAATTACAATAAACAAAGATATTTTTCTTGGGTTCATACTATCATAGTGGTTGCTTCCAAGATCATTGACCGGTTTAATTTTGACAATCAAGGAAAACTGCTCGTATAGCATTCCATTTAGCAAGGAAAAAACAGACCCTCCGCTTCTAGCTATACATTCTGAAATCTGATTCATTATTTCTGGATCAGATCGGATTTAAGGCCCGGTTTTCGAACAGAAAAACTCATAATATTTCAAATAATGATGTGAACTCTGCAGTGGGTGGATAAAGGAAATTTTATTTGATGCCAGTTCAGGTCAGGTTATCTACCTCACCTACGTCAGCAGGAAGGGTCAAATTATAAATAGAAAACTCGACATTAGGGGTAGTATATGATGGAATAAAAAATTCAGGGCGATGTTCCCATCGAACAACTCACCGAAAATAGAAACGTTGGTGAATTATCAATGAACCGACATCTGTTCATCGGCTACTACGTCGATTCACGCCTCACGAAAAAGAATTGGGGGGCCGATATTTAATAAGCTGATCATTACACTTCATTAACGGGATATGACCATGAATGGGTGTGATTTACAACGCAGTTACTGAGCAGCAGGTGATCGTAAGGGGGTTTGCAGGGTCAGTCCTCAATGACGTCAATTCATTCATATTTTTCCCCACCACCTAGCGCCGTGGAATCGATCAGGAGCGCCGCGCCCCACCACTCCGCCTCCCCTTCAACCCTGAGCTGAATTTCAGGGACGTCTGTCTGTTGGAATCGTCCCTATCGATGTTTCCGCGGGGCTGTTGCCAGTTTGGGATGCTCCGAAATGTATTTTTCGATACTCCCTACAGTATAAGTTATCTATACTCCATTCACATTTATTTTAGCAGTCGGTTGGCCATGAAATAATTTTCTCAAGTTTTTGTAACTAGAACGGAGTAAGGTTGGCACTCAGGAAATGTCGTTCATGTCATAACGCCTTTGCCACACAACTAATATCAATTTTTATTACGAAAATGCCGAAAGTGATTGAAAAAGGGAGACAGGTTTCAGGAAGTGCTATTTAAAATTCAGGTCTGCTCATTCAAATAGTTATTCCCTGATATTCTAAAATCCGCAATACGTCAGACGGTAGCGAACATATTCAATATATGAGAATTTATATAATGTTTCATCTGAATCTAAACGACTTATATTTCAGCTGAATATTTCCACAATCAGAGAGATTGTGAATGAAGAGGATGACAAAGAATTTCCTTCTATTGGGAGACCCAAAAAAGTGGTTTCATTTGAGAATTTTATGTTTGATTTTCGATGAATGTCATCGTAGAATAAGTTCCCGAAAATTAATTTTTTCTATTTTTCATTTGACTAGTCCTATACATTGTAAATATCTTAAGGCACCAACAAATACCTTATTATTATTATATCAATGCATTAAGATGAACAGCCACAAATACGCGCCAGTTGTCCTGCTAATTGTTTAGTCATGTGAAATTTTGGTTCATCTTGATTGAAACTTCCTTTAATTCCTTTTACTTATATTGATGCAAGATTATTTTTGTTGAAGAATTTAACATTCTTGTAATTATCAGTTAATTCTTTCGGGAGATACCCATTCCCAACCACTGCATCATATGCATTTCATTTTCGGGTTAAAAATTTTTAAATCTACAACTGATGTAACGTATTCAAACTTTAGCCAAAGAAGATAACGAACATTAACTCTCCTCAAGCTAGTGCATATTATGATATTATACTGATCTCTTGTATTTTCCATGCAAATAACTGGATTTGGTATACCTTCAATCAGTTTGTATAAACTTCAATTATGTTCGTCACATATTTTCCGAAGAGATTCGATATTGTGATAAAATTCGTAATAACAGAAACTTTTACGTAGAACGGGCAACATAGCGTTGATTCAAAACCCAAAAATGTTTTGACAAGCGTAATAACCCCACATTTTCGAACTATACAGAGTGATACAGAGTGAAATGTGTCAAATTTCCATGGCCAACCGAGTGCTAAAATAAAAGTGAATGGAGTATATGCTCATATTGATTGAACAAATATAAAAGTCAAAGTTGATGGTGAGAATGCAGGGCTAGGTTATACTTATTTTTTCCCTTAGGCCAATTACAATTCACCGCCCTTTCAAATTGATTAAAAAATCCAATTTTTTCAGTAATTTATACTGTCAAAAAGTTTTAAAAATCATTGTTATTTTTATAAAAATTTTATTTTTTATTACGAAAACTACTGCAATTGAAATTTCAAATGAGTAAATGAAACCTTCGATTTAAAAGTCGAATAGTTGAATGATTGTTTAGCAATTCATTCATATTTATTCATTATTTTTTTGGAAAAAAATAAGGAAATTCCAATCATGAAAAAGTCAGAGGATATTTTTGGCTTTCTTCCTACATTCTTCTGTACTCTTGTTGATAATTTCAGAATTGCTCCTATGAATTGCAATCAAACCTACCAGAAAATTGAACAAGACATTCTGTGACAATAAATTTGTGAACAACTGAATAACATTGACCTAAATATGTAGCTCTTCCAGCCTTTTTTCAATAAGAATATTTCTGTGCAGAAAAAATCTGTCTATACTTCATCAATATCCGAATATGAAACAAGAATATCAGTCTTGATATTACCAAACATACTCACCCCTTATTTCAGACGCCAAGGGGCGTTATGATATTCGGACTCGCCAATAAGAACCCCTTGAGCCAATGTAGAAACAGAAGTTTAACCACGTGTCCTACCCTTTGGGTAGCTTACAACTGGGGTAAACAGAATAAAATGAGTCTTATTTTTTGGCAATTGAAAATGGGTACCTGATATTCATGCGGAAAAGATTATTTCAAGTATTTCATGATTTTCGTGAGCGCATACTTTTCTTTTATTCATAAAAAAATTTTTTTAATTGCTTTAGATTCTAGACTATGAGAATATTTTTTCAAAAAGCAATTCGAATAAGTGCTGCTGCTGAAAGTTGATATTACTGAAGTTTCGTGGTTAAATACGTGAAAATCAAAGCTCAGTTGAACCTACTGATTGAAATAACTTGTTAGAATTTTCATAACAAAAGAATAATTTTAATGTTGCAGCTGACATCTTATTTTCTTGCTGCTTATTTTTAGTCCCTAAATTTACGCAGGAGGGAATTCCTTGGCTGAAAATATTAATAGAAAAACATGGGTTAATTTTTCTTTAATTTTGTCGGAAAAAAAGCAGTGTTTGTAAATAATTCTTTGAATTATCCACCTTATATCCATACCTTTCTTAATATCTAAGTAGCTATCATGAGAGTGAAACACCTAATTCGATTATTTATGTGAGCTGGCCCTGTGGATTCCTGACTCCTGTGACATAACATCTAATTGCGAAAAGATGAACAACAGATGACTCACAACGAGCATAAAGCATGAGTTCAGAGATTCCACAAACATTTCAGTATCGAATTTTCTATCTTCTGTCTACGTCAAAACTTCATCATCATAGTTAGATGCCGAAATGAAAACAAATCTATTTTTGAAAAACATCTTTCGGCCGCCGTGTGTACCAAATAAAAATAGTACAAGAAGAGTGGACAAAAATACTCATCAGCTGAACTGGGCCCACTCAAACTTGAACGAAATTCTAATTTTAAATCGACGCTTCTCAATAACGAACTTTCGCATGATACTTGATATCAGCTTGCTCGTTGAATATGATTTTTGAAAAACTGGATTTCGGAAAAGCAGGGTTTTTATATCGATCAATTAATCATGGGATTTGTACGAAATATTAATTCAGATCTTTACAAATTTAAATTATTCTTGAACAAAATACACCTACATTTTCTTTTTATCCCAGATCTCGAACGGAAATCACTGAATTTCTGTAACAGGAGTTTTATGATTTGAGAAATTTTGTAGTGCTAGCTAATTTGGTGAAGGACCCTCTTAAGAAACTTTTTGCTAGGCCACAATGTCTTTGGAACCAACAAACATCAACCACATATTTGAATTCCTTGAAAATTGTTAAATATTCTCTTGCAAGTTTTTCATGAACCGCAAGATTTTCGAGAGTCAGCAATGAATGTGAATATTGAAAAAGTAAAAATTACAATTTGAATGAATATTCTTTCTACTACGAACATGAACATATCATTTTAGATCATCACTTTTCACAGGGAAATGTCAAAGCTTTTAATTTTTGTCTTTTTTCTTGTCTATCCCTAAGAAGTTATGCAAAAAATTCATTTTTTTCTAGTAGAATTCAGTAGAATGATTCGTTCGAAATATTCCCAAATCAATTCAACACACTTCATAGCTGATGAGAAAATTAAAACATATCTCCAAAATATATATAATACACTTTTCGAAAACTGTAAGAATCAAAAAACTTTATGTACCTGCAATTTTTGATATATGTAATGATTTGTACCGGAAGTTTCTATAGCGAGTTCAAAAATTATTCCTCCAAATTTGCAAGAATCATTTTATACTGTAACAATCTATCTTTTAATGAATTAAGACAGTAAAAAGCTTAATTCAACTCATGTATATGTGAAATTTTTTGTATTCTTCATGTCTAAGAATGAAGGAGATCAAATGAATTTAAAGTTAAGTTTGTTTCATTCTCAAGGTTATGAAGAAATAAGTATACAAATTTAGCGATGAATCAAAAAAGCATAAAACGCTCAATTTTTGATAGTATAAACGGAAAAATAGAAACAAACATTTCACGAAGCTTTTCTTGAGTAGATTTGAATGGAATTCGTGAAAACTTTTGCGAAACTTCTTTCATTGCAATTAATGTTAAAAAAAATGATTAGGTATAACAAAAATATTCGAGTACCTAACCAATTCTGAATTAGATAGGTACTTTTATCATTAGTCAATTTTCTGTAAATGTGGTGAAAGATGAGCAAAAAAGTTATAGTCTATGGTAGAGCTAAGCACGAGGCTAAGCACTTCTTTCAATCAGGTTTCGAAATTTCATAGCCTACTTGACAACGAATTGAACTTCCGTGTACCACAGCCTTCAAATCTCACTTTATGATTAGACTCGTCGTACCCACTTGATCATTAACGCAGTGGCGTACCGACATAGTTCGGGGCCTGGGGCGGCTTTTGATGAGGGGGCCCTATAGAATATATTTAAAGATGAAACTTTTCCTCAAAATTTTTTGAAGGTTAGTTTTAATGCATCGTGATGAACACCCCACATAGTAACACTAATAAGTCTTTTCACTGTCACTCAAACAGTTTCGATAACAAATATAAATTACTATCAAGCACAATGAAGGTAGCAGACAACAGACATAAATAGGTATGTTTATAATGATTTTTAATTTTAAAATTACATAATATATTTTACTTCATTGTACTTGCGCAAGCTTTGAGTGAAAGCTGCCCAGTGGACTGTATTTTGAATGTTGACGGAACAATAACTAACTAACCATTTGTATAATGTGGAGGTCTTTGCCGTCATGGGGCCTGATAAGTTATTTAAATTTTTTTTTAAAATATGTTTGGTTTTTTTTTGCCCATCATTTGGGGTCCTATGCTGGTGCGGGGCCTGGGGCGGACCGCCCCACCGCCCCCCCCTACGGTACGCTACTGCATTAACGAACTATTATTTATTGCGTTTTTTTAGGCCTAGAAGTCGGCCGGCTTAGTAGGTAAGATTAATTTTTCCATATGTGTCCAACCGAATTGTCTCAAACCTGAATGATGTCAAAATGATAGCCATTAACTCGAGAGATTTATATACGTGTATAATATATTCGGTCTATTTTTGTTTATATTCGAAAGAGTGGAAACTGGCGTCTTGTCCTGTGTGGCACTGGCATATGTTAGAACTGGAACCTAAAAATAATGGAAAACGTCGTTAGAAAAAAATATTTTCAACGTTTTCCAATACGTGGTGGTCGAAATAATGCTTGGGCGAAGTTTCAGCCAATTATCGCCCTTTTTAATGGCTAAAATTGCCGCCAAAAGCTGCGATTTGTGTTACGGTGCAAGAAGAGTACCATCCAGGTCCATTCAGTGGTGCGCCGTTGCCAAGTGGTGAATAGTACCTGAGCGGTTATTCCTATACACACAGTGAAGTGTCGGTAAGAAGAAAGAAGGTTTAATTAAAGACTTCGTAGTTTGCTCTGTAGACAAGGCGGTAATTTGTGAAGCTTTATTGATTCAGGCCTATCATTTAAGTGTAGTTTATTTACCGTATCTTGTATTGTAGGAACCGACAGGGAAGGAGCGAATTTGAGCGATATTAAACTTTGCGAGAAGGAATAACAACTCTAAAAATTCGTCGGTTATGTAAATAATAAAAGTCGGATTGAAAAGGAATTGTGAGTTAAAATCAAATTCCTGAAATTATCAGTGATCAAAAAAGAGAACAATAGGTACTTGGGTATTTATTTTTCTGTCGTGTTGATTAAAGAAACAATAAGAATAACAATGGTTAAAAAGCTTAAGTTATATCTATACTTATCATATTTCGAAAATTTAAAACCACGTTGAATCTGAATGTATCGATTCAATCAATTTTAGATTCACTATCAATGAAATGGAAAATTCAATTGGCTTTTTTCCATTGAAATATTACTTGTACCTATTTCATCACTTTCAGTGCACGTCATCTAGTATTATTTTCATGTACTTTTTTCCACATTCCATTAGACTGAATCGTATTTGGGGAATTGGTACTCCACTTCCAAGTATGAGTAAAATTAGAAAAAGGACTCAAATTTTCGATATTCATAAACTGTCGCAAAACCGAGAAAATTAAAGTCCAGAGCCTCTAAAATATCACGGTTAAAGCCGTAACTAATATTTAAGCGTGTTGATCAAATATTGGTCAATCAAATTGGGAAATCTTAATTGGTACTATGTATATTTTCCCAAGATTTTTTTCCTGCAATGTTATTGTCAACGAATTAAGAAACCTTTTGGCGGGTTTCATATAACTTTGATTGTCCGATCAACGATTTGACAGTCACTCGATTTCAAAAACGAAATCACTGAAACCTTTGCATTTCTGAATATATTGAGGAAAGAACAATTGATTAAAATTGAATAGACATAGGAACATCATAATTTGATGCGAGAATGATATTCTGAATGATCATGACTGAATTGTCTATTGAAAACAAATTGACGTCTATTATTCAATCAACCGTTGATTCCCGTATCAAGCTTTATGAAACCCGGGGTTAAACACTTATAATCAATTTGAAATTGCTAATTTCTAGTCCTGATAAACCTACTTACAAAAATTAGGACCTCTATCTATCACTTCTCAATTTTTGAGAATTAATGAGTTCTGAAAAGAGAAATTTGTTCTTAGGAGAAAAAATTGGGAATTCTTGTTTACATTTGTATACCAAAGATAGTGAATATTTCATTTTGTTCTTTTAATACCACGGTATGATGTCACTTTCTAAACAGGAGCAGTATATTCGGTATATATATTCAATGATTTTTTTTGTTTGTAGAAAAGAAGCGACAAATTTGCTGATCTAAAGAGAACTATATTTCAAATATCGGTGTTCACTCAACTGTAGTAGGTACATCGTTTTCAATGTGTTGTCATCAACGCAGGATGAATTTTTTTAAGATACAATCTAAGGTATTTGCAGTTTGATAACTGGAGCATTTTCGTGCTCAATTGTACATCGTCTAAACTATATTAGATTCCATTGATTTATAATTTCGTTACCTACATCGTTTTTAAATTTTCGAATAAGTACTGCAATGAGGCGTAAAAATTGGTTCGAGTAATATCGGATGAAACTGGACCTGATTGCGACAATTCATATCATACCATTTTTGAGGAACAACGAAGTTATTTAGGCATTTTCTTGGTCTTCATATACCTTCCATATAGCAAATTTTCAGGAAGGCTTGTAAGTTTTTAGAGCTTTAGCTGCTTTATTTATTATTTGAAATAAAAACCAGAATTACTTGTTGATATTTGATAGCGAAGAAAACCTATGCAAGATATCTTATTTTCTAAATCTGTTCTGGAAACATTTATCGTGGTATGTTTGAATTCTTCAAAATATCGAAGAATGGCAGAATAATTCCATAAAAATCGCAGACTTCCGTTGTGGATTCATTTCATAGTATAGATTATAGTTCGTAGACTTCAATTCCACCCAATATATTAACTAATTTACCAAAAACCAATACTTTTTTTCCAATAATCTCTCAGAAGATGAGATAGGTACTTCCCGGTTCCTCAGAATCGAGAATATTGTTTCAAATCGGAATGAAAACTCGGTGGAGTTCAAGTGCAAGGTTCCATCCTAACCGGTGGTCGATTCAATCCGGTAAGCAAGGATAAACCCGTAAACGCGACAACGTCGCCGAGCGTACAGCAGAAGCAGCGCCTCGTTACGTCACGCCGACGTCACAATTCGATCGGCGACCTGGTGGGGTGAGAATGGAGGGGAAACACAACCTCTAAATCCGATTGGTCGGCACTCCGATTGCGACTTCCAAATATGGAACAGATGCTTCATTCATAAAAGTAAAGTTGCTCTGAACCCACGACTCAGTTCACAGAGAAACGTCAACGCTAACGGATTCTGTGTCGAAGAGCACGGACACAGAAGAAGAAGAAGAGTCGCGCGAGCAGTGCGCGGTAACCGTGGTGCATCGTCGGCCAGTGATTTGGAGGTGAACTCGCCTCGAGACGAGTGATAAGGAGGGTAGAAATAGTGAAGTGCGTCCCGACGCTGCTTCGAGCCCAGCGGCGTCGGCAAACATGATCATGGACGGCTTGGAAACGCTGCAAGTTCAGCACCATCATCACCACCCTCATCATCATCACCACGCGTATCTGCTGACGGAGACGGCGGCCTCGGCGGCCGTCGCTCACCACTTCAACGTGCTTAGCTTCGACACGTGCCTCTACAAGACGACGTCCGGAGACGGCGCCGGTAGTCCGGCGTCGGCGTCCGTTTGCTCGACGACAGCGCCCGAAGAGGACGCGACGCCAACGGCGGAAGCGCAGACGGGCGACCTCAACACCCCCGTCACCACTTCTGGGGACATACCCTCTTTCTTCGGCCCCTCCACGGTCCTGGAACCTCCACCGATAACAGGTAGGTCCTGATCGAAGAGCTCGCAAAGTGGTTGCCAACAGGTGTCTGGCTGCGGTCTATTGATAGAACAGCGGGGGTGGACGCTGGACGCTCAAATGCGGGGGATTTCCCTGCTGATGCTCGTATACGATGACCTCTCCAACGCAACCTTTGATAACGATTGTTTTGACACGCTATTCGTGTTGTGGTTACTTGCGTCGCGTCGAAGTTCCTCCAAAAAGGCCGATCAGTCTGAAGCTTCAAGCATTTACTCTTTGCAATCAAGTACTCACCTGAAAAAATGAATATTATCTTTGCCTTCACCTTGAAGAATCTGTCAAAATTTCTAAATCTGATGCTTCCTCCTTCACTACGACTTAGCAGAAAAGGACTCAAGTTTGCACTTGACATACTCCAAAAACTGCAAGACGCACATTGAATGAAAATTTGAGAAGTTGTTTCTGTCAAAATTTCCAAATCTGATGCTTCCTCCTTCACTACGACTTAGTAGAAAAGGACTCAAGTTTGCACTTGACATACTCCAGAAACTGCAAGATGCGCATTGAATGAAAATTTGAGAAGTTGTTTGGTCCTTTGGTCCTTTTTCCCACCCCAACTTAGCAGAAAGAACCACAGTAGACTTGAAGAGTGATAGGACGACCTTAAAGATATTTCTTCACGCCAAAAGAGTGTTGAGAAAGTTGGTTTCAAGTCTCGTTTTCAGTAGCTACTCATCTAAAAGATGTTCGGACACCGTAGAAGATTGAAAGAATAACCTGTCAAAATTTGAAATCTGTTTCGTTCTTCACTTGGACTCAGCAGAAAGAACTCAAGTTCCCAGTTACTATATAAACTAAAAACCAACATTTCACACATCAGATACTCACAATTTACACATTATATAAAAATTTGAATAGTTATGGTTGTTCATTCACTTGAACTTAGCAGAAAGGAAAAACGTTATAAAATATATGAACTCAAAAACAATATATAGTGCTCACCTTGTTATCTCCAAAAAAACATAAACTCTATCGCAAAGCTGAAAGCTGCTGAACTCTTACCTCACTTGGACTTAGCAGAAAGATCTTGGGATATTGATAAGTCGAACCCAAAGAGGGTTAGAAATACCGATTTCCTATCGAAATTCTTCATAGAAATTCAGAAGAATTATTATATTTCTCCAAGCAGCTGCTTATCTTCAACTTAATATGCGCCACATTATTGGTTAAAAACACTTGCTCAGTCGAAATACAATCCGATACCAACTTTGACTTAGCAGAAAATAGAAAATCAGATACACAATGAAATATTTTTTATTGATTAAACAAAAGCAACTGGAAATTCGGTGGTAATTTCTTTGGAAACCCAAAAGGTGAAGACTACTAGTTATACTACCACTACTACTAGACTAGTCATGTGACTTTTCATTTCGTTGATAGGTTTCATCATGATCATGGAGGTCCTTGTTTTCTTGTTTGACTTGTTTGTCTTGTTTTATTCGTCTAACACAATTTTGAAGATGAATGCTAAGTTATACTAGAAGTACATACTTATACATTAGTTCATGGAAAAAACTGCTGTACAAGTAGAGTGTCGTCATATGATTCTGTATACCTACCTTGTTTTTAAGATGAGACGTTTTTCGACGTGAGTTGAAATTAATATGGAAGGTTCGACAGAAGAAGACAGCATTCGAAATTAATTGAAAATTGGCAAGATATATCGAAAACCGTATTATTGTTATTGCAACCTAATCGTTGAATTTTTATGTTCATCTGACTCATTCTTGGAAATGAGTTTAATCAGCATAATTTAGGCTAATTACCCTGCTGAAACTATACCTGAAAATGAGAACAAAGGACCAAACCCTGTTACCTGTGCTCAGACCGGGACTTGGGCATCGAAAAGCAGATTCTGCTGCAGCTCAAACAAAGTTTTCTTTTCGATATAAACACATGCTAATCGCGAAAGCTTCAGGCATCATACCAGATGCAGCACCTTCATTGTGTTCTTCGCCGAATGTTAATATGGCCCAAAAAACAATTTTTACGGTCCATCAACCATATATATATATACATATACTTCTCCGGACCAAACCATAGACATAACAGCATGACGCAACTGCTATAATTAAAGCAGGAACATTCTGAGGTGACCCGTGCTGGGGTACGCCTTCTACAACTGCAAGAGAGGTTCATTACACGGAATTTCCACCAGAGAGTCCAGGGACTCCTGGTGACGACGGCGCGAGCCACTAGAGTAAATATAGAAGACCGCATTCCGTCGGATGCCTAAGTATTGTTGCCGTTGTGAACGGAGCTTTATGAATAATGCTATTATTTGACTCTTGTTGTTTTGGCTTTGTGATCTTGGGCTGGAATGTTCGCAGCTTCATTAAAGCCATCTTGTTGGGGATGTTCCAGGAAATTATTCAATACCTGAACGTTGATCAGTTCAGTTGCCTACTATATTCGAAGAATTTTCGATTACTAACAGTATGGTCCTATATACATTGGAAGAAAAGGCCACAAAGAACACTGTGTTGAAAATTAGAGCAAATGGTTTTCCTGTCCAAATCTCAGGGAGACGAAATGATTAAAAGATACCCTTGTGAACCTGCCAGAATCACAAGCATTTTGGACCAATTTATAACCCTATTTAAACGGTTTTGCTCTTCAAGTGTTGGATAAATCGCGTATTCTGTTGAAGCTTTATCAAAAATCAGATTACATTATAATTTTATGCTCATTTCAAGTTTAAATTTTTACTAACTTTTATTTTTTTATATGTATTAGTTTTATCTTTATGCTAGCAGAAGTCCTCAAATGCACATGATGGATCTTCAAGGGAAAACTTTGAGAATTTCTCCCAGTGTGTCATCTTCTAAACATTGCCTAAACAATGATTTTCATATACCGAGTTCTCCTAGCGTTATCTCAGGGTATTCATTGCTAGGAAAAGTAGAAAAAAATGGAATAAGTACGACAAAATGCCCATACTCTCTAAGATCCGTAAAGAATACTATCAAAAGGATTATGCACTTTTCAATTTTGCTCAATTAATGAGTGACAAAATCCAGTGAAACACATTGTACAGTAGCCTCCTATGGTAGTAATATGAACAAATATTACAATATCCATTTTCTCTCTGATTGTTGAACGAAAAATAGGGTATAAATTAGAATTAACAGAGGTTTGTGTGGATTTGATCTGAGGTAATTTTTATAGTTGGCTAGCAATAAAGCCAACAGAATTCAACAACTTCATTCTGTAGCATCTTCGGACAAGAACCTTCTTCTGCTGGCTGAAGAATTATTAGGAGAGCAGAAGAGCTGTAAAATCTATGGAAGCACCCAGAAATACTGAATTTCTAGAAATCTTGTAGGTTACACATCAAATTCACTACATATTTCCAAAAAATTTATGACCCCCTTTATGCATAGAAGAATAACTCCCAGTTTAATATTCTGTTCGGATTTTTTAACTGCTTCATATTCGTAACCAGCGGAGCACTCTTCAAAATTTCTATTTCACAGTCGTGCATGTTTCGTTGTTTATGACCCTCATTTGATACTTATTACGGTATCTTAATAAGCAAATAAATTTAACAATCTTCCTGGACCAGAATATAGAAGATTGTGCTCCATTTTATGTCGCATATATTTCAGTTATTCTTAGACGACGTTTATTTGAAACGTAATACGTATTTCGAGAACTGATTTCTTCGACTGAATGAAGATTATACTAACGTTTTATCAAATTATTTTTTTATTTTCGAAAGTCATATTTGAGTGAACAGGAAATACATGAAATTTTGATGATTGAGCGTAAAATTCTCAACCCGAATAGCAAAATAATATAAGTACATACGAAGGAGTCCCTTTTAAAAATGTTATATAATATGGATACAGGTAGATAATTTATTTATGCCATTTCATCAATACACCCCTTGCACATTGAAATTACGCATTTTTAATGAATATACCATGATTAAATACGACTTTTTCAATTAGCTCTCAGCTTCGTGCAGATCAACAACTTCAACCCTTTATACAAACCCGGAAACAATCTGGGTCAGACGGTATCAACTTCTACAATGACGGGTTTCAACATTGCCAAAACACGTCATCGGTGGTTAAAAACCACGACCTACCCCACGCAAACTTCGAATAGGGATGTTTCAATTTTCTGGGGTTTTCCTTCCATTGGGTAATATGCAATATGTTCATGCCTCTGTTTATGCGTTATTTCCATCATATATGTGACTTTTCGAACTCACATATACAGGGTATATCAAGCTTAATTATTTTTCAATGGTATAATATTAATAAGGAAAAAAGTTTTCTGCGAAACCAATTTTAGGGTTAGCTTTTTATACCCTTACTGCTTATGGGGGAACACCAACAAAGATTTTTTATTGCCTTTTCGATCCCATAGAATGTCTGTTCAATTTCATTCATGTAAGTTTTCTGGTTTGTAAGTATGCTCAAAATTATATGTATATAGCAAAGACCCACGCTTTTTTTTGAAGAGGAATCACTCCTAAATTTTTTCGCAACTATTCATTTGCTCGGTATATATTCTTGTTGACGTCATGAATTATCTATTTATCTCATAACTCTTATCGTAATCTCTTCATGTATATCCTGCGTTGTTTCAGTGGAAACACAAGAACATAGGACTAAACAGACGGCTCGACATACAGAGTGGGTCGAAAGTAACGGACAAAATTCGTATTTTCGCTATTTATTATTTTGTAGCAAAATGCTCGAACATGTCAATTTTATTTTAAATTACGTAACTTCTCGTATATGAGGAGTTTGTTGTGTTCCCTTTATGATGGATGAAGGTAGTTGAGTTTTTTTTAATGGCAACCATAACTTTTTTGTGCCAGAAAAGGATAGTCCTTTTGTTGTTGAGGGGTATTTGGTCATTGGGTTTTTTATCAACCCAATATTTTCAGGGAAACTTATAAGTGGATGCCACATTTTTGTAGCAAACAATATGTTTCTGTGAAACGTTGGTTTATCCATTATAAAATTGACTTTCCGCTCGCTAGCTCATACGATGCACATGCAGAACGATTTTACTATTAGTTGCATGCCCTTATCTCCCCAAACTGTTTGTCTGAGAGCAGAAAGCAGATCGATTCCACCTCATTCATGGCAGCAGGATTCATTCATGTTTTCTGCGCCCACACATCACTTTGTGTTTATTCCGCAGGCAACCTTTCCCTTTACCTTCTCGTTAACTTGACACTGGATAGTCCTGCAGCCCCTGACAAATCGATATCTTCTATTTATAGGATTGTTTGGCTCATGGCTATCGATTGACACGGTGGTTGGTGCTAGTGGAGGAACGCTTCGTTCTGGTAATTTTAGACTTTAGGAGAATTGGGTCAGCGTTCATACTTCATCAACCCTCTGCGTTCTTAGATTTGTGCTTTACGATTCTTGATTGTCTTCACTACCGGAGTCTGGTCTTTAATTGTCGAAAAGTTCAACACAAATTATCACCAGTACAAAAATAATCTTCAAAGTCAGGCAAAAGAAACCCTTAAACTTCCTCAATAACTTGAACGCTCCAAGGGTGGCTTGAACGTTTCGAAATCAGTCATCCAATTAATTATTTGCCTGTATTATTTTTTCAAGGAGGACTTTTGCTTATCCCACGTTCCACGTTCCCCTCAAGTTTTTGTTTCGGGAATACATTTTTTTAGACATATATTACTTTTGAGTTTTGAGGAGTGGAATCTCCTACATTATTTTATTTCGCCAATTGGAACATTCGCTCTTGATGATCTCTACTTGTATTTGTCATAAAAACAGTGCAATTCTGATACTTTATCGAATGGAAAATGTATAATCTACCATTCTACCATCAATTGAGTCAGAAATTAATTTTTGTGGACCTACCGCCAGATTAGCTTGGGAAGTTAGATATAGTTAAAAGATATAAGAGTTTGATTTTACATGAAATATGTCCCGTCAAGATAACAATTCATAAAAATCCCTTCTTTTCTGAAATTTTAAGACATAACGGATCAACACGAGTGCATTTGCAGGACAGTTGTACACTACACTCAGTCCTACACAGATTTTAAATGTCTCTGGTCCTTCCAGCAGGAATTCCTTGGCTACCAGCAGTACAGGGTAGGCAAAATTCGTTGTCTACTGAGGGGATCTCGAGAACTATATCAGCTAGGAGAAAACATATGACACATTCTTTAGCTCCTTTTTCCTGACTAATCCAAATCTGAAAACATAACCGGCCTATCATTTCTAGATTTTGAGTTATAAACAAAAATTGAGATTTCGACGATTCCGAAAAGTTCTCATAACTTTTTCGTCTTTGAAGTTACAGATCTGAAACTTAAACCTTCTTGGCCACTTTCATACGTAGAATCTACTGACGAAAGATTTTGTCTCAATTCGAAAATAACAAATCAATGAAAATTTGTATTCAAAAAAACGAAAATTGGCCAAATGATTCGAAATGAAGAAATATTTTGAGCTCGTCAGTGGATTCTACGAAAAAAAATTTCAAATTTCAAATTTGTAACTTCAAAGACAAAAAAGTTATTAGAACTTTTCGAAATCGTCAAAATCATTTTTTTTGCTAATACCTGAAAAACTAAGAATCGTAGGAGGCTACGGTTTTCACCATTCTTTGTTTCTCTGAAACAGAGCTCGAGAATGCGTCATCCGTTTTCTTCTAGCTGCTATAATTCTCGAGATCCCCTCAGTAGACAACGAATTTTGCCCACCCTTCACACTTGAATTTTTCATAGGGGTAGAATCTTTATCTATCCATCATTATGAACGCCCAATTAGGAACTTATAATCTACAACCTTCAGTGAAATTCATCTGGTAACACACTAAAATATAAATAGACAAATCACTACTGGAATTATTTATCGTGATATTTCTTTAGTGATCCCAAATTTATCATTTCCTTTATCAGAGTACCAAAGAAGAAGTGAAAACTCTTTTATTTCGTCTTTTTTTGTTATTCATTTTTACTCTACGCCTCTGAACGAATATAAATCAAACAAGTCTTCTTGTTGTCTTCTGGCAGTACAAATTGTACCACCAGCAGGACCATTGGACTTTCTTTCATTAATATTTAAAATTGTTGGTATACTTCCCAGGCATATTCTATCTCAATAATTGAGGGAAACCTCAAGATAATATTGACACTTCTTCTCCTGATTCTCTTCGATGTAAATCAGAACTAAAAATACCCTGAAACTTATAGTGAACTTTTGTTCCAGGTACCTTAGACCCGGAAGAGATCTCAATCGAGCAATCATCCCAAGAGCAACAGCAGCAGCATCAGCAACAGCACGTTAGTCCGCATCACTCCCCAGCCTCCAGCCATTTGGGCGAAAGAAGTACGCCGCAAGAAAGTGCCCTGAGCCCAGGACTGAAAGACGAGAGTACAAACCATAGCTCCCTCAGTATGTATCCAACGCATTCCAATAACAACAATACGGTTGGTGGTAAAATGTCCCACAGACAAGTTTACTCCTCCGCACCAAGCCCCAACTTATCCGGAAATTTGCAAATGCAAACGATGGGCGAACTGTCAAATCAGAGTATGACCCACTCTCCCAACACCGTGAATCCTTGGTTGTTATCCAGTGGCGAAAAGTCGATATACTCCGGTATGTTCGGTCTTTTGGGTAACTCGCAGTCTCCTCAACACCAATATTCAGCCACCCCAAGTCCAGTCCATCCGCATTACGAAGAGAGATCGGCGGAGCAACTTATATTGAGCATGGACTGCGGCAGTAATATGACGTTGAAACAGCCACCGTCGTACCCTAGTTGCTCGTCTGTGGGGCTCCAGCTCGACATGCAGCAACAAGATTTGGTGCATACGAGAGTTGGGCAACCTCTAGTGGCCAGTTCTGTAAAATACCAATGGGAAACGCAAGACTTCGGCAGTCCTCAGGGCTCCAGTGCATTAATAGTACCGGGACCAAGTGGTTTAGTTCCAAAACAAGAACCTTTTTCGACAGGGTGTTCCGGCGATCTCGGACAATCGCAACAACAACACACAGGCGCGGGTTATGGGGTGCAGTTGGCGGAGTACAATCCGAGTACTAGCAAGGGACACGAGATTTTATCGCAGGTGTACCAACAGAGCCCGGTTCCTCTCAAGCTAGTACCGGTTAAACCGCGAAAATATCCGAATCGCCCGAGTAAAACTCCGGTCCACGAGAGACCGTACGCGTGTCCGGTGGAAAATTGTGATAGACGATTCTCGAGGTCCGACGAGTTGACTCGGCATATCCGGATACACACCGGTCAGAAACCGTTCCAGTGCAGGATATGCATGCGGTCTTTTTCGCGGTCCGACCATCTCACCACGCACATCAGGACTCATACGGGGGAGAAACCGTTCTCTTGTGACGTTTGCGGTAGGAAGTTTGCGCGTAGTGACGAGAAAAAAAGACACGCGAAAGTGCACCTGAAGCACCGACTGAAGAAGGAGAGTAAGATGTCTGGCAACCCTTCCAGCAGTCCTGCTCCACAACAGCAGGCGCAGCAGACGCATCACCTGCATCCGCACCAACAGCATCACCTCCACGCCAGCCACACAATCACCAGCGAGGACGGCATGCAGTTGCCGGTGGTGACGACAACTCTCTGAGAGGAACCATCGGCCGAGCTCACAGCCGGCGATTGTATTCTGTTTATTCAAGATGACTGTGATTTAGTTGCAAATGCTGCTCAGATTATCTACGTGAGGATAGAACAGGCTGACGACAATTGAATGCACAAATTGCTGTTGCCACAAGAGTAACCATATGATCTCCGTTATGAATGTCGTTCCCACAATAATTGTGTTTGTGTATGCACTGAAAATTCATCCCAAAACATAAACTTTTGGTTGACCGAGTAGTCAAACTGGTGGACTCTCATTCTGGGACGGGAAGAGAATGTTTTATTCGAAGGCTCAATTGAAAATTTACGAACCAGAATGAAAGACACATTTTGGATGGATCTTATGATACGCGTGCCATTATCTGAAGATCGAGGACCTTTTGCGAAAGATGCGAAAGTTAACATTATCTATATTTTAAAAATATAACCCACCTAACACATCGAGCCAACAGCCTATGTTACCCTACTGATACCCCCTCCCCCAGTTGACAAAAATTCCATTGCAACAAAATTTTGGTAGCATAGGTCCTCGATGTCTTTACTTTTAAGAAAAATTTAACAAAGGCTTTAATTATTAATAATAGGTATTTAGTAAGCACATATTATTATTGTTGTTGCCAAATAACACTGTTTAAAACTGTTTTTACACATTCCGTACTAGGTTTTTCAAATTGAAAATTGTTGATTATTGTGAAAAATGTAATTTATTTATTTGTTAATATATATGTGTTTAAATGTATGCAATTGACAGTGAATATAGATGAGCTGGTAATCTGTGCCATAAGCTTCAACAGTCCATACCTTACCTGTTGTTATTTTCACCCAAAAAATCAGAGCCATATTCACGAACAGACTTCAAAAAACCTATATTCACTGTTGCAAGTTATAAAGTCAATATGAATCAAGTGAGAAGTCTTATACGCACATGATGAGTGTCATTAAAGTTTATTGTTGGATCAAATGAATCTCCTGTTGAGCGGAATAACTGAGAATATCATTGAAGTTTCAAATTTATCAAAAATGCCTTAAGAAGTGTCTTGCATCCCTGGAACTTATTTAGAAACTAAATTACGAGTGAACCTGGTTTGATTGATAGCTAGGAAAAAAATAGATGAAATGTTAGATGAAATTTGAATGCCCCTAATCCATCACTTCATAATTGGATCAAAAATTTCAATTCCAATAATAAAAACGACAATCCACTGATAATTTTTCAATTTTGTTCGTTCTGCCCTTGTGAGATACAACTTAAAATGTTTCTGTGATTAACTTGTGAATATTCTGATTTCTATATATTCTATATTTGAGATTTTTACCGTTCCTATGTTGAAATTTCGGAACTGACAGGAGTGCACTTTTTCTATTGAGCACTGAGAGGTATAATGACTGTCTTTTCTACCTTTAGAATGTTAATTACGAGAGTATGAAGCTTTCTATGTGACTTCTTCTTGGTCACGAAACATCTAACGATGGGTTGCCATAGGCCTAATTTCATATTGATTGCAAAGTTTGTATATATTGTATATTTAAACTTTAACCATTGTTGTATATAATGTAACGTGAGGTTCAAATAATTGTTGAGAAATTACCCAATCCATCTTGAGATAACTGTTACCCCTGTCCTGACAAAATTCCCACTTTATCCTTCTCCCAAAAAACTACACCGAAATGATAATCTATTTTTATATCCTTGAAAAAAATTAGATGTTACCTTTATCAAACAAGGAAGCTGTTAAAATTTCAATTCGACTATTGAGGCTGTTTATTGTAAATGTGATATTTAAAATACATGTTGTAAATTATTATCACAAATTTGAAAATCATGTTTATTTATTTGTTCATGTCGAAGAAAATCATTTTGAAGCAGATATAATTGCAATCGATGTTGGAAGTAAGAAATATAAAATTATAATTGTGCTCATCTCCGTTGAATCACACAACTCCGATCAGAAAATAAATAATTTGCTAAGAGAATTCAGTGACTTTTTATTACAATCTAATCCCTCAGCCCTGACAGCAGAACTGACTATAGTATTTGCTTTGGTCCCTCAGGGGATTGAAATTACATTTTGACTATCTAGAAGGAAGTTGCATTGCTTTGGGTAGGTGCGTCCAAAATTTGAGCAATTCCAGCTCCAATTCGATTCCATTTATCGGAACTCACCAATAAAAAAGTTATGAAATTTGACGATATCGTTTTTACGAGTTTGTTTTCGTTGTAAAAATAATATTTTCAAATCACGACTTGTTTGAGTTTATTTACTAGTTGCAGGCTTGAGAAATATATTTGTTGCGAAATAAAGAGAAGTTCATTGTACTACTGACTTTTCAAGAGATTCGGACTCTGACTCATAAAATATGGATGTTTTTTACATCGATGCTCCATGCAAGGTTCAATAGTTATAATTAAGCCTCAATGAAGACTTCACCGAAGAAATCCGATCCTCGTTAGATGTATAGAAATACCATAAGCATTTGGCACACCAAAATATCTATTATAAGCTAGGAAGTTGAACCCAAATGTATTTAGTTTCAGCACATAGGTTCGATCATTCATATAGATCATACCAAATTATATCCGCCTGTACAGGATATATACAGGAGTTGTCACTGAGGTACAAGTTGAATTCTGACCTGTAAGTCAAAATTCTGGGATACAAGACAGATTTCTGAGGGACAAGTTGGAATTCTGAGATATAAGAGTGAGAATTCTGACTTGTAAGTAGAAATTCTGAGATACGAGTCAGAATTCTGTGTTGCAAGTGTAAATTCTAATATACAATTCAGAAGTTTGAAAATGAATTAGTGGGATTTAATCGAATGACAATTTTTTTATTCCATTCCATGCCTGAGAGTGTTTGGAGAATGTTGGACGAAATTTTTTGGTTACCTATAGTTTCAGCTTGGCTTCAACTACAGGGAAATACCGTGTCTTGTTCAGTATTCAGGCGTGGTATTCAAATAACTTGAACAAGCCATCAGAACGATAAGAATTAACCATTAACTTAACTGCTTAATTCCACAAACCTAACTCCCATTCAAAATTTCTTTAGAATTCTGACTTGTACTTCAGAATTCCGACTTACATCTCAGAATTCTGACTTGAAAATCAGAATTCTCACTTGTATCAGTTGTTGTATCTCAGAATTTTGACTGGTCCCACAAAATTTTGACTGATTTCTCAGAATTTCGACTCGTCCCTCAGAATTTCTTCTTTAAAGTCCTAATTCTGACTTATACCGCAGAATTCTGACTTCTTCTGAAAGTCGGAATTATACTTTCGGAAAAAATATTTTTCTTTTACCGAGATTGAGCAGGTTTTGAAAGTATCGCATTTTATTCCCAGAAAAACATCGATATTTTCTACGCGATGTTTTTATACCTTCATCGATCTTTTATTTCACGATGTTTGCATCTTTCGGATTCAAATGTTTCCATTTGGTCTCTTATTTTATCTTACAGATGGACCGATTTAAAATTCTCAGCGAAAAACTGAAAATATACGTTAGTGATAATCACCATAGGACGGGATAATCGTTGAATGTTGATTAGAGCGGAACGTTAGAGGCAATACAGCCTCTTCTGCATAGCGCGTGTCTGTAACTAAAGCGTCTTTATTACGTGGTACGGCCAGTGCCCCACCTTGGCCAAGCCCTTATCTTCTTGCCGTAAAAGCTTGTTTCCTAAATAGTTTCTTTTATACTCCTCTCCTTCGCTTCAATCCATTTATATATTCATGTCATATGAAACCCAGAGCACGAAGAATGGCCGTAAGAGTATTACGTTCAATTCTTCCTCGCGGTTTATATGTGACCATATGGCATACGGTGATCAATCTTCGACGAATGGGAAAAATGGTTGACCCATACGTTTATATTAATATGGCCTCCTTTTGTTAAGCTCCCGAAGATTATAGTTCAGATTCAATATCCATAAACTTCAATTTGAATTATTGAAATTATGCAGATACTACTATTGAAACCAGAAAAATTAATTTATATTTGGAAAACTGAAGTCAACTTTGAAAATGAAGGAAGAACGCAATATTTTCAACACTGCTTCACGGAAAATGATTGTTAAGCCAGCCCACGTGATTCTGCAAGCGCCTCTTGCAATTGACTTGGATCTCCATCGAAATATGCCTCTTGTTCTTTGTCTTTTTAGGCTGATCAGAGAAAGGCTTGTCTTCAACGCTGAAATCACAATTCTTGATGCGTCCAAAGCATTCCCTCCTGAATTAATCAGATGGAGCATTGTCAACCTTAACTTCCAAAAGCTGTTCAATTAACACATAACCTTAGCGAACATACTCAATGTAAGAGAATTTATATAATGTTTCATGTTTCATCTAAATCTAAACGACTTATATTTCAGCTGAATATTTATTTCCACAATCAAAAAGATTGTGAGTGAAGAGGATGACAAAAAAATTCCTTCTATTGGGAGACTCAAAAAAGTGGTGGCATTTCAGAATTTTATGTTTGAGTGAATTAATGCGAAAAGTTTACTACAGGATTTTCGATGAATGTCATCGTAGAAAAAGTTTCCGAAAATTGATTTTTCTATTTTTCATTTGACTTGTCCTATACATTGTAAACGTCTTAGGGTACCAATAAATACCTAATAATTATTATTATATCAATGTACTAAGATGAACAGCCACAAATACGCTCCAGTTGTCCTATTAGGTAATTGTTTATTCATGTGAAATTTTTGTTTAAAGGCGAAATTCATCTTGACTTGAAACTTCCTTTTATTCCTTTCACTTATATTCATGCAAGACGATTTTTGTTGAAGAATTTAACATTCTTGTAATTATCTGTTAATTACTTCGGGAGATACTGATTTTTGGGAATCTATCTTGATCAGAACTTGAAGTGGTGCTCGCATGTACATTCTGTTTGCAAAAAACTGAATAGCTCCTTTTATGCTATGAGTAGAGTTAGAAACTTAATTCCCCTACAGTCTTTGATGAATGTATACTACAGCCTTGTGTACAGTCACATTTCTTACAATATAATGTTATGGGGCAATTCATCTGATGTTTGTAGAGTGTTTATAGCCCAAAAACGGATTCTGCGCATGATGTTCAACATTCCACCTCGAACTTCATGCAGACCTTACTTTAAGGATAACAATATTTTGACTGTTGCATCTATATTCATCTTCCGGTGTCTTTTGTATGCGAAAGAAAATGAAAATCATATCACAAAACTCACAACATTTCATAGTTATAACACCAGAAATTTTAGAATTATGTCTTTACCCAAGCACAGAACTGCTAAGTTTGAAATGTCACCCTTGTATATGAGTATGAAGCTTTTTAATCACCTTCCAAGTGGTGTACAGTCGCTTAGTCTCAAGGAATTTAGGAAAGCAATTGAAGATACACTTTATGTAAAATGTTATTACACTGTCGGTGAATACTTTTCCGACAGATTGTAAATGTTCAATCATTATATATTTTGACTTGTCCTATGCATGTATAATGTCTTACAGGATGAATAAATTTATTATTTATTATTATTATTATTACCCATTCCCAACCACTGCATCATATGCATTTCATCTTCGGGTTAATATTTTTGAAATCTACCACTGATGTAACGTATTCAAACCTTAGCCGAAGAAGATAACGAACATTAACTCTCCTCAAGCTATTGCATATTATGATATTATACTGATCTCTTGTATTTTCCATGCAAATAACTGAATTTGGTATGCCTTCAATCAGTTTGTATAAACTTCAATTATGTTCGTCACACAGTTTCGACATTGTGATGAAATACGTGATAACAGTTACTTTTACGTAGAACGGGCAACATAGCGTTGATTCAAAACCCAAAAATGTTTTGACAAGCTTCTTAACCCCACATTTTCGTACTATACAGAGTGAAATGTGTCAAATTTCCATGGCCAACTGAGTGCTAAAATAAAAGTGAATGGAGTCATATGTGATCTAGATGTGATGTTCTACTGTTAAAAGACCCTTTGGTGCCCAAATATACCTAATATTGCTTATGGGAGACAATTACTGACCACTTAAAGTCTTCAAGTCAATTTCGTCGAAGATCCTTATAATCTTGAATGGAGAAACGTATGCATTTATTCAACATTGTAATAGTGAGTCTTTCATCATCAACAGTGTACAAATACAATCTATGAATGAACGAAAGAAACCGATTTCGAAATATGTATTTCCTGCCTGGTGATGGAGAGGTAAAACGACACAATCCAACGCCTCCTACACGCAAAAAATCAGGACAGCAGGCCTGCCGCTCATAATAAACCACTAATAAATACGAAAACAAGTCTTTATTTACAGGTGATAGCAAACTCCATATTGGTACATCAAGTTTTGTTGGCGCCTTCTACAACCACGCACTCAAGAGTCTACGTCATGTTGAAGTTCGAGAGGTGAACTAAGCGAGTGTTGTGAAGAATGGCCTTTTATCTCCGCGCGGGTTTCTCTGCAAATTCGGGAGATGTTGACGAATGGTTTTAAGATTGTGTGCGTACATATACTCCATTCACTTTTATTTTAGCACTCGGTTGGCCATGGGAATTTGACACATTTCACTCTGTATAGTACGAAAATGTGGGGTTAAGAAGCTTGTCAAAACATTTTTGGGTTTTAAATCAACGCTATGTTGCCCGTTCTACTTAAAAGTTTCTGTTATTACGTATTTTATCACAATGTTGAATCTCTTCGGAAAATATGTGACGAACATAATGGAAGTTTAAATAAACTGATTGAAGTCATACCAAATCCAGTTATTTGCATGGAAAATACAAGAGATCAGTATAATATCATAATATGCACTAGCTTGAGGAGAGTTAATGTTCGTTATCTTCTTTGGCTAAATTTTGAATACGTTAAATCAGTTGTAGATTTCAAAAATATTAATCCGAAGATGAAATGCATATGATGAAGTGGTTGGGAATGGGTATCCCCCGAAGGAATTAACAGATAATTACAAGAATGTTAAATTCTTCAACAAAAATCATCTTGCATCAATATAAGAAATGAGGAATTAAAGGAAAAGCTTCAAGTCAAGATGAACTTCACCATTGAACAAAAATTTCAGATGAATAAGCAAACAGCCAGGACAACTGGCGCGTATTTGTGACTGTTCATCTTAATACATTGATATAATAATAATAATTAAGTATTTTTTAGTTCAGTTTCAGAACTTTCTGTAATTTTCTTGGCAGTAAAAAAATAAAAATTATATTATACATACTTGCAGAGAGCAAATCTATGGCAAACAGAAGAAAAAAATTCTTTTTGCATCACGTTTTGAAATCACTTATTCATTGCAAGATCCTCAAATGAAACCCACATCTAAAGTACCCGAGATGCAGATGCATAAAAAATTTTTATAACGAAATTAATTACTTTCACCAATGATTCGAACATACGGTATAGGGTCAAACCGGGCCTGTATAACTTTATTACCCAGTTGCTGTGAGCGGGATACGTTGTGAAAGTTGGTTCAAATGTTTCTGGTAATAATATGCGAATACTGAATGAAATTATGAATGAAAAGGTCGTCCATGTTGCCCATATTAGTATTTGTTATGCAACTCATTCATCTCATGCTGAAAAGCTCCATTCAATTCCGAATGATATTGCGTTTATTCTAGCAGAGCAAACATTTAGTGACAGCTAAGAAAACATGTTAACACTTGGATGATCACAATTTTTGTGAGAAACATATTTCAATTGAGTGAATTGGTAAAACACTTCGTTCTTGATGAAAATTTATTGGACAAATCAATTAATGATATATTGCACAAATAGCCTCTGCCTTCCAAGGACTGGTGTGCAAGGGGTAAGTAGCTAACACCCCTAAAAGTATCTGACAAATCTGAAATAACACTTCTCGATATCCTACTTTTATAGTATCTACTACCAAGCGAGTAGTCTGGATCAAATTTTGTTTTCACACACTTTCTGTGTTTCAGTTTCTGCTTGATGTTCTATTATAAATGCTACCCTTAGATCTGTGAAAGTCAAAGAGGTGAAATGATATTTTTTGGATTTGATTTTTTTCAAAAATATCCCTTCCCTTTTGTCCTGATAGTTCTTTTCAATGTGTATCAAATGCATCTTCAATAAGATTTTGACATTGAACTGCTTAACATAGAAACCATGTTCTTCTGAATAATCAACTTGAGGTTTGGAAATATATTGTTATTCCTCAGGTACAGAGTTCTCAATATCCTTATTTCAAAGAATTCTGCATCACTCAGCAGTAATCTCATTCGACTAGATATGTGTTTCTCGTAGATTGAGAATGAACGAAAAACTGAATATCCCTTTTTTCTCTCGAATCTAGTTAACAGGGTCATAAAATCAGATCTACCTGTCAGATAAAAACTATTTGATCAGTCTTCGTGATCAGTGTCTTCACGCTCGTATAAAAACCCAGCTAATGAATTATATATTCCCCATTTAATTTTATAGTGTGAATAAATAAGAAATCCGGTCGAGAGGTTTAAGAATTCTGGTGATCCCCTTACAGATTCAATCTAGATGTATAATTACCGAAACCTTATTTAACACCCAATTTGGAAAACATTGATATTCAGAAGATGGTTAGCCTGCTGGAGTCGAGAAGATTTTTTAAAATTTTATTTGGTTTCATTATTGGGAATACTTATAATGCAAGTCTCTAGAAGTCAGTTTTTTGTTGCGAAAATACTGAGTATTTTAAGAGGTGTTTGTTTATCATTCATCGTCAGATTTTTCAGCAAACGTTGCTCCCCACAAAACGTCAAATCAATAAATATTCTAGCTTATCTATGGTCAATATGATGCTACTCTACTTTGATTTGACTCACCTCTTTTTTTCAACAAAAATGATAAATAAATAACTCTTCACATTCAAATTTTAAACTACTTTCACCTTCGAATACATTTTATTCATGTGAATAAGTATCTGTCAAATAATTTCCTATCTGAAGGCATAGACGTATAGACATGTCTCTATTTCTATGTCTGAAGGATACCTTATTTCGGTGCTTTCAGATGAAATTATTTGACAAATAACAATTTTATGAAAACACGGTATACTACTTTTTACTGATTAATGTAAAATCAGACACAACATTGTAGAAATTGTCATAATTCCAACTAGAGAGCAAATATTTCGTCAAAATCACACAAAGAATATCCATACTTCAAGAATCTAAAAAATGCAACCAATAATGACGTACCGACATTCGATCTATGACAAATAAACTCTTATTATTAATTTTCAGTGACAGATTTATTCGATGAATATCGCTATTTGATAGTGAATAGACAGCATTTTTACTTATCCTAGGAATAAAACTTATCTATCGAATAAATTTATTTATTCGCACGTGAAAGTACCGGGCTTGAGTTGAATAAAATTTCTTTCCATCCATTTAGAATTAATTGATGTTTGTTTAATATCCTTTCAGCCACAAAAAACATGTACAATTTGAAATAGCAATAGTTTAAAAAAATGCCATCTGAAAAAATTATCGATGACTTCATATCTCAAATTTGAAACACGCTTTTCATTGTTTTTACATCAAAAAGAGTGAGATGTACCTATAGTATATACAAGTGAGGTGAGGAACTATATATAAGCTGAATTTTCTGTGACTTTAATAGTTGAAAATGATATAAACGCGAAACTTTTCGAAATTCTAAGATTTATCGAATCGCAAATAAAAACGTAACATGAATTTAGAACATATCGATCCACTATCCAGCACAACTGGACATTGAACTGTCACCACCTACCTCAAAATCAAATAAGGATAGTTCTGAAAATTCTCAGGTTAAAGAACCTATCACCACCTTTGCAAAATTTCGAATCCGGTAGGAAAAAACAAGTTTTTCCATTTCGGGAGGCGACCCATTTATAGAAAAGTAAAAAAAGTACCATAAAATTTCCGTTGGAATAATTTGGATGTTCTACCTGCGATGTACACCGTCATTATAGTACATAGGATGACCACATAATATGCAAATTCCAGATATGCTATAGATAAACAATTGGAGGTGATCTGTTTGTTCATTATCATCCTGTGAAATGAAATAACTTGGTTTGTAGTTCTGAAATTTCAACCATATTCGTAATTTCTCGAAATTTGACATTAACCAGTGGCGGCCCGTGGAGAACCTCTGATTTTGTTGTCAAATATTCTTTTTCCTGTTTTTTTCCTATTTTTCCAGTCCAGTCTAATATAAATAGGGAGATTTCGTGTAGATTGAAAAACAAGGAATTTGGACACTATAACGGTGTGTTTTGAACCCGTGCTCTCATCGATAAACTATTCAAAGCAGAAACATTGATCATATTTGTTTTCTCCATATCACCTATCCCAGATATGCAGTCATGCAAAGCTGAAACAGCTTTCATTTCATCGAAAAAAAAGTTCAGAATCAATTCTAATTATGATATAGATATAACAGCCGTTTATTGCTCACCTATGCTGCCGTAATGGTAACTTCCCGTAGATCAATAGTTCTGATAGGAAATTTTAATGCCTTTCTTAGTCATTATTACACCAATAAATTAATTAAGTAGTTAAAATGTAGTAGTCGTGAGATGATTTCACGCTATCTCATGCATTTAATGGATTTTTCTCAGCATGATACAGGTTGGTATATAATTTTTTTTTTCATAAATCCTACAGGGTCGAAAAATGGACCAATCAAACACAAAAAGTGTTTCATTTAACCAAATTTATTCTAATCACCCCCTTTGAAAAATGTACTTATGCTCATAATCCATCTATCCATTGATATCGAGGAATTTTCGAAAAGATAGTGAGAAAATTTTCGTCAAAACTAACAAAATCAGACAATTCAATTAATGGAAGGAGGCTGTAAGATGGTGAAAAGAACGACGAATATCTGACCTTTGTCAGCTTCTTAATTGAGGGGAACGTAATGCCATTAAGTAATAATTAAAATGTCAGCCAGGTTCACCGATGTAATTCATTCACTGGAGTCATAAATAGACCTCCGAGTTTCATTTGTTGAAGTACGTTCGTTTGATCATCACCGAAGCCCATCTGGAAAAAGATTCAATCTTGTTCCTGGTATGAATAATTGATTTTCATTCTCCTTTCAGCTTGTTGAAAACAGGGTGATAGATTGGAATAAATATTCGAAAAACTTCTTCTATTTGTTTTTTTGTCATATTTGATTTCATGTTTTAAATGATTCTCTTCAAGTTGAGACGGTATTGTAAAAAACACGAATATTTTCCGGAGTATAAGAGACCAGCTTTGAGCTTATCCTACTGCTTCTTTCGATGTTTTTCCTAATGTTTATCGAAAAATGGTTTTGATAACGGAAACTAACATAAGAATATTCAGAAAAAACATTGGAAATTTAATTTATCCATATAGTTTTGAATCATATAACGTATTCCTATTAAACATTCATAGAAATTCAATAAAGAGCGAAATTCCTTATGAACTGCACGACCAGGTGGAACATATTTTTGCGACGAAGGTAACAAAATTTAGTCCAATGTCAAATAGTACATTGTTGACCGTTCTTGGTTGGTCGTTATGAATGAAAATATGATGGAATGCGTGATGCCTAAGACGCCCACTTGTTTTTGTGAATTCGTTATAATAAATGAAACTCATAATTCTTTAATTTCCATACTTTTCCTATTATTTATGATTAAATGCCTGTAAAATTAGATAAAAATGATATTCGTATCAACAACTATCATCCTATTCTCCTTCGCAGAATACGAATAAGACTTGAAAAAATTGATCAATAAAAGTCAAATACAAAATTGTCATGATCATTCTATAATGAACTTCGGCAGTCTTCAATTTGTATTTTATTTCGAAAGTTTAATGTTATTTCGTTTGTATCTGATTATACCACCTATTTTATGATTATTTAGATATAAATTTCATCCAAAAATTGAATGTGCAATAAAGTATCGAATTGATCCTTCACTGTTTAATACCAAAACCTATAAAGTTCATTCTGTAGATTCCAAAACCACATTGGAAAATTGCACTCTGAACAGCCTTTCAAAGTGAACTCAAAGGCGAAAGATGAAAAAATAAAAACTCTTTTTTTTTTCGGAGAACAGTGACGGAGAAAACAAAGTTTGGTATAAAAATATAGGTTTTCGAACAAGCAGAATCGATTGTAGAGTAAAATCGAAAGCCTATCCTACTTCGTTTAGATTTTCATCGTGGAGATGGCATTTTACAAAAAGTGCAAATTTCAATCTGCGATATCTTCTGTTATACTTGTCCGATCCAGTTGAGATTTCTGGTTTCGTAATCAGCACTAATCAGACATCAATACTAGATCAGAAACTCGAATTCGAAAATCTGGAATTTTGGGTCAAAAATGTGCAAGGGGTTAGACCCCTCTAAAATTACATAATTGCTCCTCTCTCTGAGAAGTACGATGTTAAATCATTCCTCCAGAGGAATAAATTCATACTAGTCGTTTTGATGATTCCAAAAAACTAATGAGTTGATGAGCCATTCCAAAATTGCAGTGTAGACAGCCTTTCGAAATGAACTCGAAAATGAAAAATGGAAAAACAGAAAATTCGTTTTTTTCGAAATCAGCGCCTGAGGTCTAAAAGTTGGGTATGTAAATATGGATTTTCGAATACGCCGAATCGATTCCAAGCATTTTCATGGGCCTATCTACCTTCGTTCAGATTTTCATCGTTGAATTGGCATTTTTCAAAAATTGCAAATTCCAGTTGAGAGCTCTTCAAGATCTAACGGTTGCTTCGAGATCGCTGTAGTTCTCACATTTATCACTAGAACAGTTGCCTATTCCAAATGTACATCACTTTTCGATCTGTGATAATTTTTCTGGAAGATACGCCACTCGAAAGTAGACCTTCGAAAAATTCCCAAAAAGATGGGGTGAGTTAAAAATTCGTCAAGACCGAACGGTTGCTTCGAGATCGCTGTAGTCCTCAGATTTATAACTAGAACAGTTGCTCTATCGGAATGTGCATGACTTTCTGATCTGTGATGATTTTTCTGGATGATACGCGACTCGAATGGTGACCTTCGAAAAATTTCAAAAAGATGGGGTGAGTTACAAATTCGTCAAGACCGAACGGTTTCTTCTTTCTGAGAGTTGTGATTTCGAATTTTTGGGTCAAATTTGAGTGGTCATACACATATTTGCTCCTCACTCTGAAAACAAAGACATTCTATTACTGTGCTAGGATGTGAATTGAGTATAAGCTGTACTGCTAGAGAAATTCTTGGATTGATAACTAGGCAAAGTGTTAGACACCTGACAGCAGATGAAAAAACCCCTTATTTATATCAGTTACCGTTGCATTCACCAGCAGCCATGCCAGATTAATTTCTTGCACTCTATCCGTCATTCTTTATCGAGAAAAACGCCACTCGTTGCATGAATAATCACCTATTGTCACAGATTACGCTGAATCGCAAGAATGGGACTTTTCACAGATGTGTTATTCATATTACCATAACTGATTATTTTCCTCGAGGTCCTGCTGTTGGTCAGGTCATTTAAGCTAGTAATGATACGCTTTTTATAGCTCCTCATTCTGCATGCGTAAGCAATTACGGATGATTTGGTAATCATACGAGCTTGACAGCGTTTTTTTCTGGACCATTGAGTTCCGGAATCCAATCAGCATCTGGAAGATTTCAACCAGGAATTCTAAACTTCTCTGTCAATTCAGCCAGTGATAAATCTCTCTATATTTTTATCCAAATGATGTATCAATCAGATATATGTATAGGCGAAAATGTTTTGCTAAAATTATACTACCATTCACTCACCTTAAAAAAGGAGAGGCAATTTTTATATATTATACAGAGAGAGAAAAAAGTAACTCACAAAATTCATATCATTTTCCATAGATAGAAAAATAGTCGATTAGGTCAATTTTTATTATAAATTACCTTCTACAATAAGGGTTGAACGGTAGTTGAGTTTTCTGGCAACCCTAACGTTTTGTACCAGGCAGAAGTGGACAGACTTTTTGTTGAGGTGGCTGTGGATGGTTCGATCATTCGTGGGCTAGGGTATTCTTCTAAGAATTGGTTAATAACGAAGAAAAAGAATTTTTACAGCTTTTATACACTCTGCATATTTCTGTATTCAAAAATGATTAATTATTTCTCTTTGATGGGTGGGGTAAGTTCATAAATGAGTCTTCGAAATGTGTTTTTGTATATAACTTGTGATTTTTTCTCCAGATCATTGCATTCAAAAAATTCTTCGGTATAGTATTGTCAGTAAGTTGATTTTTTCTTTGTAGTCCATAGTTTATTCCTCATTTTTCATTATATTGGACTGCTATTGTCAGAATTTGTGAGTGATATTTCGAATTCATTTTACTTCTTGTTCATAGGTGGTGGAAATTAAAAGATAAATTTTAAGTGTTCGACAAAACGTATCTGATAAAACAGATCCATTTTGTTGAGACGTTATAAATCATTTCGAATTTTGTGTAGTTTTTATTAATCTATGTATTGTTTTTATTATCATAAAATACTAATTTCAATTCTCACCATATCAGTGTGTAATGAATTTTATGAATAGAAATCTGACACTTGAGACCTTTCATCATTTCTTTCCACTCAAACAATCATCAGGCATTTGTAGAGAATTGTTAAGTAGATTCATTTCAGAATTATATATTTAAAATTTCAAAATTGATAAACCAATTAATAGTCCCGATGTGACCTACTAATGACAACCAGCCCTGAACTTCCCAACTCTTACAACATCTGCATGATGCAAATTCCAAATCAGAAGTTTTCTCTTCAATCTAATATAAATCAGCCACCCACGCAAGTCCAAGTTTTTCATCTCGGATGAAGAAAATTGCATTTGATCTCTCAGATAAACCTTATGGGACTGTCGCGGTATCTCATTTTATTTTCATTTTGAGGGATGATAAATTATGCTGCTCAACGTTCTTTTTACTATTTTAGGAATCGGAATTATGATGTGCAGTATCGAATTGATAGATTCTGGTGTTGGTCTATGAAGGGTCATCCTCGTGTTTCACCTTTTCCCACGAAACAAACGTAAAAAAAACTCATAAATGAAAGTGCTACAATTCATCAGGATCACAAAGACATTATTTCGAATACTAGCAGCAAGTTGATTGTCCGATCAATGATTTGACAGTCACTCGATTTCTAAAATCACTGAAACCCTTTCATTCCTGAATATATTGAAGAAGAAGCAAGTGAGGATAGTTGAATGGACCTATGAACATCGCGCATCGTTCAGAACGATATTCTGAATGATCACGACTGAATTATCGATTGAAAACCATTCGTCAATCAAGCGTTGATTCCCCGATCAGGCTGTATGAATCGGGGTTAATGTTGCTGAAACATTCAGAATTATAGAATGAGATTTTGTAGATGTAAGTACATAAAAGAGGCTATGATAGAAAGCAACTCAAAGTAGAAGATTCACATTTCATAAAATGTGATTTTTTCCAGAAGGCTCGGATGTATTTCACTAGAAGTCAAGTGAAAACATAAAATTCAGATTGTTTTTATAATTTTTCCAGTACGGACCTGTCCCAGTTTCTAATATTCCCATGTTGGACTGTTGAAGAGATGCATAAAAGAGTGGAACCAGTTTTTAAAATCGGTTTTGATACGAGAAGAAACGTGCCCGAAGAGATTTTGATTCTTCGCGCGCTGCCAGTGATATTTCAATCCGGGGAGAATTCAGAATGTATGGGACGAACCTGAATTAATGACAGTTTAGATGTTCCCACGCTTCGATCACTTAAACCCGAATAAATGTATCAAATTTTATGTTTTTCCGTCCCGACCATTTGTCCTCGCGCGCACAAGAAGACCCAATTAATGAAATATTGATGGCTCAGAGACAATTAAAATTTCGTGAGATGTCTGCGTAAGAGGTAGCTTAAAGGGACATTCCAGACAGATAAATGGACACTGATCGGTGTTTTCTTTGGTATCAGCTTATATTTTTTCTCACGAGAGAGTTCCGAACTGAAGTTTGTCTTCAGATGGTGAGCCATGATCACAATTATATGAAGCATGACTTGAGTATCTCTTGGTTGATTCTAATTTGGTTTGATTTTTAGCTCTGGAATTAGATATTTGAGATAAATGGGTATAGGATAGATAAACATTTCGCCAATTATCGACAGAAGGTGGAATGTTTGATGAATACAGCAGGTGTGGTAAAATGTTTGACTTGACCGTGTCTGAATTCTGAATATTTTTTTGCGTCGAACTCAACATACGAGGATATAATGATATCTGGTTAGCCTAGACCAGTTCCATGCATAAAAAAGTATTGCGTTACCATAGCAACGGACAATAACTCATTAGAAGTGTCAGTGTGAAGTTTGAGGTTAAAAAAATTAACCAGAGTTAAGCATTAAATAAAAAAAGAAGATTTCCACCGAAAATGTGAAAATCGAAAAATTGGAGTATCGAGCCATCATCAAGTACCTGTATTTGAAAGGGTTTAGAGGTAAGCAGATTTACGAAGATATGCTTAATACCCTTGGTGATTAATGTCCTTCGTATGCGACAGTGAAAAGTTGGACTACAAGCTTCAAAAGAGGGAAATTTTCTATTGAAGATGATGACCGATCGGAAAGGCCAGTTTCTGTGTCAGTCTCCGAAAATAACGATGCAGTTCGTGATCTTATCAGACCGTCGAATTGGGCTAAAACGGATATCTGAAGCACTGAATATTTCATACGAACGCGTTCATCATATAGTTAATGTCAATTTGGACATGAGAAAAATTGTTGCAAAATGATCTCCAAATGTTTGAATGTTGACCAAAAGCGTGCAAGGGTAGAAGCATCGCGTTCGATCTGTGCTCGATTTGAGAACGATGTAGAATTCTTAAACCGAATTGTTACCATGGATGAGACTTGGGTACATTTCTACGATCCCCAAACAAAGCAACAATCGATAGAATGGCGACACTCTGGTTCTCCAAGACCTTAGAAGTTTCGTGTCCAAGAATCTTCTGGAAAACTTTTTGCTTCAGTTTTTTGGGATTGCCATGGAGTAATCATGATTGATTTTTTGGATGAGGGTAGAACAATAACTGGAGATTGCTATTTGACATTACTGACCACTCTAAGGGAAAATGTTAAGAGAAAAGAAGCGGAAAGCTATCCAAAGATGTTCTGTTTTTGCAGTACAACACCCCTGTACACAAATCTCAAGTTGCCATGCAAAAAATTCGTGATTTAGGGTTTGAATTACTAGAAAACCCCCCTTATTCACCAGATTTGGCAACATCCGACTATCATCTCTTTCCTCAACTGAAATAAAGTTCAAAAGATCGTAAATTTTCTTCCAACGAAGAGGTAATAAAAGCTGTTGGTTCTGGTTTGCAGAGCAAGAAGAAACATTTTTTTTTGAAAGGTCTAGAGACGTTGCAGGTTCGCTGTAATAAATGTATCCAATCAAGAGGAGAATATGCTGAGTAATAAAATATTTCGACATTGAAATTTTGTTTGATTTCATAGTAGACTAAGAATTTTTCAATATATCCTCGTACAATGACATTTCACGTACCAATTCCTGAACAAAAAGTGTATTTTTATGGCAAGTATTTTCCGTCCGCATCAGATACTTCTCGTCCGTAAACACTTTTCGTCCGCTCTGCTTCAACACAGTAAAAACAAGGCTTTCGTATGAAATCCAAAGCGATATTAACTGAATAATATGGACTGATGTCTAACCTCACTGCAAAATCATCAAAATCCGCTGCCACAATATAATATTTATAAATTAGTATAGTATAGAAGATGGCGAAAACCGCCGAAATAATTAGCCAGCGAGTATTCTTGAACATACGTCCATATGGACGTTTGGTTCGAGAAACCCCTTATAATATTAAGATATATAGAAGAGACACGCTGTGAGAAGAGTTCTTCTTCAACCTCTTAATTCTTGCACGTTCTGCTGCATCCTGTGCAGCTTCGCCAAGAACATATTTCATACAGACAGGGTCCGTACAACCTCTAATTGCGGAGGATTTGTAACTCGGTAGCAATAATCAGTCACAACCGGCGAAGAAGTGACTTTTCGACTGACAACCTACCACCTCGCGACGGGCCGACATGATCCCAGGGCTTCACTACCACATTCGCGATTTGCATCGAATCGAAAAAATGCATTATAAATGCAGATGTATGTAGAGTGAATAGTAAGAACACGCGACGTGTGTGGCTGTGCCGTGTGAGAGTTTGGGCCCGAGGGCAAAGACTCCTCGGTGTCGCCAAGCCACAGAACGGCCGGACAAGAAGAAGGTCCGTACGCAATGGATTGTTGTGGCACGTCGAACACCTCCGGCGGACGCCTGTCGCATTATGCACTCTTCGGACGATTAGGAACTGGTTATCGCTTGGCTATGAATGCCTGCCACTCCTCCAACTTACAGTGACGTATTCAGAAGGTCCCGAGGGAGGCTTGGAATTAATGGTAATCTATAAATCCAGATGTTCGATGTTCTGGTATTAACGATCTGTTCAGCGTTCCATAATTGAAGTCCGTGGATGATGGCCGCAACGCTAAATTAACTTTTAATTTCGGATTAGGCTCGAGCATGCAAAGCGTATAGTGACGGAGATTTACTACCCGGGGTCTTATTTCAATCTCAAGGGCTGTTTCGATGGGAGAGCCATACGTGAATTGCGCGCCATTTTGGCTGTCAAAATGACACATGACTTATGGAGTTCCATTGACTTTGTCCTGAGGAACATTTATTTATACCAGATATCCCAAATGTCAAAAAGATTAAGCTCTGTTGGAGCCCTTGCCAGGATTTCTGCCTCATGGTGTTGTCCGAGTCCAGGTTCCTCCTCAGCTTATTGGTGTCGATCGGATTCCTGCTCTGCTTCACCACGATGCGGATGTAGGTCTTCTTGTCATAACAGATCGTAGTCTCCTAGACCTTTCAGAAAAAATGTTTCTTTTTGCTCTGCACACCAGACCTCCACAGCTTTTATAACCTCCTCGTTGGACAAAAATTTACGACCTTTTAAACTTTTTTTCAGTTTAGGAAAGAGATGATAGTCGGATGGAGCCAAATCTGGTGAATAAGGGGGTTGTTCTGGTAATTCAAACCCTAAAACACGAATTTTTTGTATTGCAACATGAGATTTGTGTGCAGGGGAGTTGTCCTGCAAAAATGAAATACTTTTGGATAGCTTTCAGCGTCTTTTCTCTTTAATTTTTTCCCGTAGAGTGGTCAGGAACGTCGAATAGTAATCTCCGGTTATTGTTCTACCCTTATCCAAAAAATCAATCATGATTACTCCATGGCAATCCCAAAAAACTGAAACAAGAACTTTTTCAGCAGATTTTTGGACACTAAACTTCTTACATCTTGGAGAACCACAGTGTCGCCATTCCATCGATTGTTGCTTTGTATCTGGATCGTAGAAATGTACCCAAGTCTCATCCCTAGTAACAATTTGGTTTAAGAAGTCTACATCGTTTTTTAATCGAGCACAGGTCGAACGCGATGCTTCTACCCTTGCACGCTTTTGGTCAACATTCAAACATTTGGGGATCCATTTTGAAGCACTTTTGCTCATGTCCAAATTTACTTGAACTATATGATGAACGCGTTCGTATGGAATATTCAGTGCTTCAGATATCCGTTTCAGCCCAATTTGACGGTCTTATAAAATCATATCATGAACTGCATCGATATTTTCTGGGACTGACACAGAAACTGGCCTTCCCGATCGGTCATCGTCTTCAATGAAAAATTTACCTCTTTTGGAGCTTGCAGTCCAATTTTTCACGATCGCATACGAAGGACATTGATCACCAAGGGTATTAAGCATATCTTCGTAAATCTGCTTACCTCTGAACCCTTTTAAATACAGGCACTTGATGATGGCTCGATAGTCCAATTTTTCGATTTTCACAATTTCGGTGGACATCTTCTTTCTTTTAATTTATTGAGCAACTCTGGTTTACTTTTTTGACCTCAAATTTCACACTGACAATTCTAATGAGTTATTATTCGTTTCTATGGTAACGCAATATTTTTTTATGCATGGAACTGGTCTAGGCTGCTAACTAGACATCAATACATCTTCGTATATAAGATGACAGATTAACAGATTGCTGGATGTGTTTGTCGGACCACCCAATCCTGCTACCGCTACCAAAACGGTCTATTGTAGCACACAGACAAGCTCATAGAGAGCTGAACTTTTCCTTCTAGTCTCATCAAACTCAGGAAGGAGATGATGTCAGAGGGGCAGTAATTCTTGAGTTCCTCTAGAATCTAGATTCAGCTTGGGAGAGCCAAAGACTCCAAGTCTCCGGAGATTCTGTTTGGTCATGTGCCCTCCACAGAATAATGGTATTATTGGATATTTCTCAGATTCCTTGTGATGTTCATTAGATGCAACATGACCACCATACAATACATCCAGGAGTAAAAGACAACCGATATGCCCAAAGTTGCTCTCGACCTACTGCACAATTTAATGTTTCTGTGAATCGAACTGTTAAAATTTTTTGAAATATTGAGGTACAATCACGATTTGACCAAGGAGACCTAGCTGTGTTACAAATCAGCTCTTCCCTACCCCTCTCCTGGAAAACCAACAGAAAATTGAGTCCTACAATCGATATAGAGCCAATCCAAAATATCAAAACAACATCGATGGCCAGGCGAGCACCAGACGACCGGAAAAAAGACGTAATTGAGTTCAACTGCCATCAAGACACGTTCATGAAGTGTTTTATTGCAAGATTGCGATTCTGGAGCACGTATCAATCCTTTAAACTCTACGTTTTATTGTTGCATGTGAACTGGCATGAATCGCGAGAGGCGAGTGCTCAACTTTCAACTCCAACTGGTGGTCAGTGGTCGATATGTGTCGCTGACTGGAATGCAAACGGATCTCTGCAAAAATAACAATAGGCTGGAATGCATAACATTGCGCTGCTGGGTCTTTTCGAGCGTTTCTTGAATATGAGAACGTTTCTCGATTCCAGATATATGACCATTATTTGGGGAATAATTCGAACTTATATGTATGGATTCTTTTTCGCTATCAAGGAAAGTTTTGTTTTGTGAGAAGCAATACACTAATAAGGTCTAACAAGACCGAAACGTGTCTATTTGGTATTACTCATACCAAAATAGAACTTTGTCCATTTACTGTTTTTCCAAAATCGACATGAAGTTTTGTTATTTCATGATATCAAAACCTCTTGATTCAATGAAACCTCAATACAAGATTTTTTCAAATTTATTGAATTTTTCTCAAGACAAGACAAGAAGTTTGTTATCAAGAGAAGAATTCTTGTCTTGTCGAACCTTACAAAGGGAAGTCATAATGAACCTATTAAGAACAAATGAAGCAGGTGGATCGGAGGTAACTTACGAGGATGTATCGATATCCAGGTAGCCTAGACCAGTTGCATGCATACAAAAAAATATTGCGTTAACATAGCAACGAACAATAACTCATTAGAAGTGTCAGTGTGAAGTTTGAGGTCAAAAAAGTGAACCACAGTTACGCAATAAATCAAAAGAAAGAAGATGTCCACCGAAATTGTGCAAATCGAAAAATTGGAGTATCGAGCCATCATCAAGTATTTAAAAGGGTTAAGAAGTAAGCAGATTTACGAAGATATGCTGAATGCCCTTGGTGATCAATGTCCTTCGTATGCGACCGTGAAAAATTGCACTGCAAGCTTCAAAAGAAGTAAATTTTCCATTGAAGATGATGACCTATCGGAAAGGCCAGTTTCTGTGTCAGTCCCCGAAAATATCGATGCAGTTAATGACATGATTTTACCAGACCGTCGAATTGGGCTAAAACGGATATCTGAAGCACTCAATATTTCATAGGAAACACGTTCATCATATAGTTCGCGTCAATTTGGACATGAGAAAAATTGCTGCAAAATGGATCGGCAAATGTTTGAATGTTGACCAAAAGCGTGCAAGGGTAAAAGCATCGCGTCCGATCTGTGCTCGATTTGATTTTCTGGAAAAGGGTAGGAAATCAAAGAGAAACGACTCGGAAAGCTATCCAAAGATGTTTTGTTTTTGCAGGACAACGCCGCCGCACACAAATCTATTGTTGCCATGCAAAAAATTCGTGATTTAGGGTCTGAATTACTAGAACACCCCCCTTATTCGACAGATTTGGCTCCATCCGACTATCATCTCTTTCCTCAACTGAAAAAAAGTTTGAAAGGTTATAAATTTTCTTTCAAAGGGGAGGTACTAAAAGCTGTGGATGTCTGGTTTGCAGAGCAAGAAGAAAAATTTTTTTTGCAATGTCTAGAGACGTTGCAGGATCGTTGTAATAAATGTATCCAATTTAGAGGAGAATATGTTGAGAAATAAAATATTTTGACATTGAAATTTTGTTTGGTTCTATAGTAGGCTAAGAATTTTTCAATATATCCTCGTAGTGATATGAAACAAATGAGTGGATTATTGTCGTTAGGCTAAAATCTAGAGGCTTTCATGGACCCCAAGGTCCAAGAATATGAACAGAAAATTCATGGTGTTGAAAATCTTCCTCTCGTTTTTTTCAGTATGTCAATCTGGTAGTTATATTAATGAAATTGATCATGCCCATCGTCACAAAATGCAATCGTTCGTCCAGCATTTCCGAGTTTGGTCCAACAGAAAAAAAGCCGATTATTTTAATGTTCTTCACCATAGAAAAATTAATTAGCGTCCATTGTTCGTATTCCGCTTTATTATTCTAATCTTAATCAAATATATATGTCATTGTTCCTGGGAAATTATTTATGGTCTTTCTGTTCCTATTTCCGAAAGTGCAATATGCTCAATCGAGTGTAGAATTGAAAACAATAAAATCGAATCGTATAAGTCGCAATCGCAGATGCGATAACTCTTGTTTTGCTTCCGTGATTAATCTGGAAGCATAAATGGTAAAAATCATAGGCGGAGAGCCGGTTGAAGGCCTAGTAGGTACATATTTCGTATTCCCTCACACTATATGGGCAGCTTTCATCAAAACTATCATCAAAATATAGATCGCAAAATTTCTGATACTACCCAAGCTCCAGAAGTTTCATAAATATTTCGCCTTGTTCATTACTCTTATTTGAATACGAAAAAACCACCTTTCTTGTGAAAATGCATTAAATGGACAGGCTAGATTTACAGCACACAAGTGAGTACCTACTTACTTTCATAAAGATATGTATGGTAGACAAAAAATGTAATATACACCTGAGCAAAAAACTGTTTATATAGTCTACCCTACTTGCTAGCCTAGGCTGCGCCTCGGCAATCAATTTGCAGTTTTTCGTCCTTGGTATATAAATAACTATTTTTAATTTCATTCCTAGAATAAAATATTTAGGATGCATAGGATCTCTTACTGCGGTTCATCTGCATAGATGAGCAATCTTTCAAGGCATTATTATATATATATCATCGTATAAATTTTCAAAACATGGTTATTGCATAAATTATTATGAATAATTTATGGGAAAGTTCCCGGCGCCAATGGTCTGAGCTAATGACCGTAAGTGTGAATTTTAATCTCTGTTGGACAACTACTTTCTCCATGTGGATAAGGAGAGACATAAAACTAAGGAGATCAAGCGATAACTTGTCATAACTCAACAATCTATAAAATTGATAACATGGAATGTTTCAGGTTTCGAAAAGAAGGTAAAAAATCTGAATTAAAGTTGAAAAATAATTCTGTCTAGACCTAGCAATCTCAACATCACAAATTACAGAATGCGGATTTAACAATCGACTATATTCTTCGTCAAGAAGGAAAAGAGTGTATTGAGTCAGCAGAGGGAGAAACCAACGTATTGTATTACTAATAGAATGATACGAAAATATTCTAGATTTCTTTTCTCAAAATTTTAGTGTTTGATATTTCTGAAAGATCAATCATCTTAACATAGATATCTACCAAATACTTTTTTCTGAACCAACTGCCAGAGGTTCAGCTATCTTTGTTTCCCATATGGTACAAAACAGTTAAGCATCGATCGTCAGGATCAATAATCGATTTAAGAAAAATCCTTTTGCAACTCCCAACTGTGCGCATTTCTAATCCAGAACACAGTTATTGAATCAAAATATAATGTGGATTCCCCACTGCACAGCTTCCTTGGTTATAACCCTGCGGCAAGTCGATGTAACAGTGGTTTTCAACCATTTGGAACAAAACAAATTGAGGAATATTATTATCTTCATAACCTTGTACGTCCCCGACAGAATCTATCTGTCTATTATTGCATAAATACGTCAATTCAAAGAAATAACAATTTTCTGACGAAAACTTTTTTCCACTTCATTAAATGATTATAATTGGAATACAATTCATTCGATAATTATACTCAGATGTTTATCGTAGATCATTTGCACTGATACTGAAATCTCGTTGATATCCAAACAATATTATTGCCAAAATATTCTATCCAAGCGGTTTAATCTCAGGTGCATCATATCCCCGGGGCGAGTATTTTTAGCCGAAAGTCCAAAATAAATCATTTGACATTAATCGCCTGATAGAACATCAAATATGGCGGAACTGTCATCCCCAAAGTTCTACGTGATAACATGGAATTACAATGTAAGGATTTTTTCTATGGTGTAGCAGGGGGAAAATCTGCGAGACAGACGAACACACCCTCTCCTGAGGGGGAACAAGTGTGGGGATTCTCACTCTCCTGAGCTCGAGACCCACTAAAAACCCTAAACTGTTTCTTCATAGGTTTCGGGCATTTTGCCTGTTAACCAGTTGACACTTATGGTTTCTGGACTCTCACACGATCATAGTCGTGTTGATAGTTGTATGCTGTCTATATCTTTTATAGGTTAAGCTCTTCTTTGGTTACTTTTTAAAGCCTTAACTGATCTCTCGGTCTTCGGTGGTAGGTTCTTGACCTACTAGCTTCTTCTGTTGGATCGTAGTCGACTAATCTTCGTAGTTTCTCATTTGGATGTTGTTTGGCTTAGTCAAATGTCCTTTCCGTCTTTCTCTTCATAAATTCTGTAACTGGTTCCCATTCCAAGTCCTTTGTTGGTTCCTAATAAACCAGGGTACATCCATGGCCATTCTAAGGAGTTTATTCTCAGTGGCCTGTATTCTCTTGATGTGAGTCTTGGCTGCGAAGCCCCATGCCGCCGATCCATATGTGAGTTGTGATCGCGCGATAGTTTTAATCATCGTCAACTTGATGTTCTTATTCATATGACTTCTTCTGCCTATGAGTAGATAAAGTCTACTCATTGCGGCTTTTGTTTTATCAACTGCACATTTGATGTGGTTTTTCCATGTTAGTCCTCTGTCAAACTTCACTCCTGTTACTTCATTTTCCCATTCAACATCTTCTCCATCAACTTCAAGGTTTTCTTCCATCCTCAATCTTCTCTTTTGCAGTAATATTGCTTCTTCCATTGATTTGGATTTTCCATTTGATGCACCATTTGAGTAATTCATCTATGGCTTCCTGCATTCTCTGGTGTATGATCTCTGGGCGTCGATGTCTGAACGCTATTCCTGTGTCATCTGCGTACAAGGTGAGCATATTTCTAGCATTCTTCGGGATATCATAAACGTATATTACGTAAAGCAGGTCCAAGTACCGATCCTTGAGGCACTCCCGCTTCCAATTGTCTGGTTTGGGAGGTTGCTCCATCTATCTTCACATAAAAGTTTCTATTCCTCAGATAGTTCCTTATAATCTTGCACAGCTTGGTCGAATATCCTGCTTTTTTCATCTTGTAGATTAGGCCTTCGTGCCATACTCTATCAAAAGCTCTCTCGATATCCATCAGAACGAATCCTGTGGCCTGTTTGGTCTGCATTCCTTCGGTGACGTATTCTATGAGCTGTAGCAATTGGAGTTCAGTCGAATGTTCCCGTGGAAATTGTTGTAAATGTAAAGGATCTCAATGTAAGGATCTGAATGTAAGGATCTGAATCTCCACAGGAGTCATGCAATTTGCATCACACTGGATGGGGCTCCTCCTTAATGTTCGGGACCATAATTGGAATGATCTTAAAGACTTGGTGTATCGAGGAAGGAAGGAAGGTGAACAGTGTAGAAGACACGGTATTGTGAAATAGCTCGTGGTCCAAGTGATAATGTATATGTAATAGAAGATGAAGTGTTTCGATGTTAGGTTTTTCTTGTAGCTTCCACAGTTAACCTAGCTCTAATGGGCTAACGACGATGTAGTTTTTCCTGCAGGTTCTACGGTGTTTTACACTGTTGGCTCGTAAACCAAGATATAGACAAGTCGGGACCGGTGTGACGGCCCATCAATGCAAACAGTCATTCCAATAGGTTTCTGCTTCTTTGTGTGTAACACAACTTCTTCAAAAGAAGAATGTGCACAGTATCTGACATCAGCAAAGCAGCCCACTAACGCTTGATACTCTTTTAGTTCGTTCAAAATATAAATAAACAAGAGCCATTTAATTTTTTTAATTTAATTTATGGTTTCCAGCTAGCTATCCCAGGCAGTCAATAAATGGAAACGAAAGAGGAAGCCTTTTTTCTAGAAAAACCAAAGACATACCAAGTTACTCCTCTCCAACACTAGGTGCTGGACGAAGAAGGTTCTACCACTAAGTAAATTAAATATTGCTTCTGGATCTTGGAACCAGAACAAGTGATATGGATGTAGCACCCAGGAGAAAATGCCTCTTTTTTGGCAGATGGTCAAAACCAATGACATAGCAAGTTTTTCCTCTCCAACTTTGGCTGATGGACTAAGAAGGCTCTACCACTCAATGAAATAGATACTGTTGGCTACTGGTTCTTGGAACCAGATGGAAGTGATGGCTGTAGCACCCAGGAGAAGGTGCTCTCTGGCTGACTGATAAGCTCCACGAGGTTCAAGTCAAGATGTTAGCAAGCTTTGCATCCCATCTTATGATCAAATCTAAATCTACTTCTACTTAAAAGAGTAAAGAGTCAAAATTGATCATGAAACTGGCTATTGAGACAGATTCTAGGAACCCCGTTCTGTTGGGAACCACTGCTCCATGAGTTTACAGGTGTGCAGGACCACGGGGGGCTGCATCGGATAATAAAAGGCAGTGATAGATAATAACAAACGAGGTGAACACTAAATGCCCATTATACGGTGTTCATTGAAAAATAATAATAGATATTGGTCCGCAAATGACTCGACAACATTCAGACCATCCGTTCCGTTGTAATTTGACGGCACGATCCGGTCGCAGTTGGCCTGGCGCGAGCCCTCGGCCCTCTAGATGCCGATGCTGCGGAGCACTGTCAGCGGCGCGTCGCGGCCGATCGTGATGAGAACGCCGCTATTTTTAAATCTCGTCTCAGAATTGGACGATTCCTCTGGGGAACTTGATGAAAGGACAGGGACGGAATAGGCTCCATCTCTGTCAAATATATGACATTTTTTCATTTAATAGATTGAGAAGAGAATCCTTGTTTCATCCTTAACGTAGATTGGAAAGATGGTAAAACGTAAGCCTTACCTTCCATCTCTGACGATTGGGTTGTCTGTAGAGAGTTATTGCAGCAGTTTGAGGTTATCTTCAAACTGAGGTTACTTCAGGTGTGGTAACCCACCTGCAATTTCGTCTGCTAGAAGTATTTATTAAAACCAATGTGGATATTTTCACGTATATGTTGCTCAACTCTCTGGTTGTTGATAGTGAAGTTAAGCATTAACAAAGCCAGAAGTATAGAAGCGAAAGTGTCTCAAGGATTAGCACTTGGGGTCACTATTTAACAACATATAAAATAGATATAGGATTATTTTTCTTGCACTTCAAGGCTTTTTTGACACGTTTTGGATAGTAAGATTTAGGTCAAATATTCACTGATTTCTTCTATAATTTGTTGCCATTTTGGAGGTATATAGCTTCATAATGTCCTCTTATGAAATCCTTTAGTACCTATAAACAAATATACGAAGCTTTAGGCCTTAGACTCAATATCGACAAACCCAAAATCCTGGTAAGTCCGTCAGAAAGCCTTCAAACAGATATCAGCCTGGAGAATGAAACTCTAGAACAGTTCAAGCAGTTTAAATACTTGGGAAGCTTCCTAAATACTAGGGCTAACCTAGACACGAAAATACAAAGCCGTATCAATTCGGCGTCACGGGCATTCTGGAAGCTAAAGGACAGAGTGTTCCAAAATCACGACCTCAATCTGAATACCAAGACAGCTGTTTACAAAGCAGTGGTCCTCCCAACGCTTCTTTACGGAAGCGAAAGCAGGACGCCCTACAGGCGACATATTAAACAGCTTGAACAAACGCAACAACGTCATCTAAGACAGATAATGCACATCAGATGGTTCCACAAAGTTTCGAATGCAGAAGTCTTGCAACGCGCGAGTTGTACAACCATTGAGACTCAAGTAACGAGGGCCCGACTCAGATGCAGCAGCCACATTCTGAGGATGCAAGACACAAGACTCCCCAAAATAGCTCTGTATGGCAATTGACAGAGGGAGCTCGGAAACCAGGGGGCCAGTATAAGCGGTTTAAGGATATACGTAATACATCAATCCCTAAAATCAGTTAATGCCAATCATAACTGGTTTTCATTCATTCATTTCTGTATCCCGTTACCGGGAATTAATCTACAAAAAGACATAAAAAAGAACAGACTTATAATTTCTTGGGGCTTATTGCGACTGTGTGCCCTCCTGTGACTTATGATTGGCATCTGTAGGTACAGATCTGTAGGAACAGATCCTTCCACACTCCGGGCATGGATAGTCACCAACCAGATCTGGCCGCCGCTGAATTCTTCTCGAGTCTCCATTATAACTGTGCACCATAGATCTCCACTGTGACCTGTCTAACGCTAGTTGTTCCCAGTTATGATTGGCATTAATTGATTTTAGGGATTGATGTAGTGTATCCTTGAACCGCTTATATTGGCCTCCTGGTTTCCGGGCTCCCTTCGACAATTCGCCATACAGAGCTATTTTGGGGAGTCTTGTGTCTTGCATCCTCAGAATGTGGCTGCTGCATCTGAGTCGGGCCCTCGTTACTTGAGTCTCAATGGTTGTACAACTCGCGCGTTGCAAGACTTCTGCATTCGAAACTTTGTGGAACCATCTGATGTGCATTATCTGTCTTAGATGACGTTGTTGCGTTTGTTCAAGCTGTTTAATATGTCGCCTGTAGGGCGTCCAGCTTTCGCTTCCTTAAAGAAGCGTTGGGAGGACGACTGCTTTGTAAACAGCTGCCTTGGTCTTGAGATTGAGGTCGCTATTTTGAGATACTCTGTCCTTTAGCTTCCAGAATGCCCGTGATGCCGAATTGACAGGTCACAGTGGAGGTCTTTGGTACACAGTTATAATGGAGACTCGAGAACTCAAGAGAGTTTTCCACAGGAGAAGATTTTCTTTAAGTTGGCAAGGCTGTCAAGACAATGGTTCACTATGCTATTCCATGGCGATCTTTCAAAGAGTGAAAGTGATCTACTTAAAGTGGAATATAATTACTTTTATGAATGAATAAGGGAATGACCATCAGCCATTGAAATCGTGAAATTTGGATTATGAAATGGATAAAAATGCTACCTCTTTTTTTGTAAGGAGTGAAGTAGTACGAAGAACCAATCAAAACCCCCATTCAGTTGACCTTACCACCAAATGAGTCAAAGACAGGAGCATCAACTTTATTCGAGAGATTCTTATCGACATCTGCGAACCAAGATATGCTGGAGCCGACCCTGAAGGTGTATTATTTTGCTTCACGCTGTGGAAGCGATCATGTGTGTGTGTGCCTGGTCGTCCTAGAGAAAAGTCCTGTGCTCGTGCCGGCCATGCGCCAAAAGTTGCGTACCTGTAACTTTAGCTACTCCACACACGTACCCACATTCTGGGCATCTCGGCATGCCAGACTTGCCCACACGGTATTCCCTTAACCCCCTCATTCATTCGTATCGCCCATTTATCTACAATTCATAAACAAACAGCTATCGAAATGAGGTTTGAATCGAATCAGCCAGCAGTGGAGTGAATAGAAGGAATGTGGAAGGATATTATTTTCAGAACTCCTTTTTTGAATATATTCGATAGTATCGGTGGTTTGTGCAATTCCTCAAGATATGAGGTTTGCTTTTTTCGAAGGAAATTTTGAATCCCAAATCTGCGTTGTGTTCTTTTGATATTCTATCAAAAGTGGGTATAATAACAACATGAAACCCATATTTTCACAGGAAAAACAGGCCTAAGGGACAATACACAGCCACTTGCAGAAATTTTTTTTATATCTAATGAAATTTCCAGATTTCCAGATCTTAACTTTCTTCAGTTGAAAGCCACAACTTTTCCATGAGCATTGGAAAGTCCCACTTGACTCATCTAATCTAATCATTGATGACATAAAATATGGTAATTTTTCAAATCAATATTTCGTGAACCTCCATATCGGAGTTATGCATCTGCAAACTGTGTTTATTCATTTACCATTATATATCACTCGTAAATCTCCATTCCTTATCGAGATTCCGATCTCGGAGTCAAGTTGGAGGCGTCCCCTATCATTGTGCATCGTTTTTATCCGTCATTGTTATTATTATTATTATCCTAAGGACCTTAGGTTCGTTGGAGCTGTACCGTTATATTTCGTATTTCATGGCATACTGACTGAATAATGGGGCTTAATGGAATCCTGACCATATGCCAGGGTTTTATTCTTTCTTTTGATTGAGCAATTTTTGTAACTCTTTTCCTAAACCCTTACTTAGCCTAAAATTGTTCATTTACTAAAATGAACCCATAACTTTTGATTTCCTTAGCTCAGAAATAATGGATTACTCATTTTAGTTTATTACTTCAACGTCCAGTTGAAGAAACGTCAACTATAATTTGATGGCTAATCAAAATTTTAATTCTCCATTAAACTGCGGTATGATTATAGGATCAACATTTTACCGTATGGGAGGATTATAAATATAATGAACCATTAGATTAGGTGTGACACAGAAGTGAGTAAGTTTACACCCAAGGTAATCATTAATTATTGAAAAAAAAAAACTGAACAACTTATTTTTTCTTCAGATAAGCTTCGAATTGCAGACCTTCGTGTGTCATTTTAATAAACTTCCTCTCTCTTAAATCCATTGATCTACAGTGCTACACACTTGATGAGGTCTATCTATTTAGGTGTATCGTTTTGGTAAAAACAAATCAAACGTTCTTGAACTTGCAGAAGATATGTTGAGGAAAAAACTATTCATTTCCTTTCATGAAGTCTCGGTTAGATTGATTTCATTCAATTTACGAAGCTTTTTTCTCAAGAGGAAGACAATTTTTGTGATTTTTAATTTCAATGATTAAAACCTGCTTTCAAAGAGCCATCTCTATATGTGAGCATCTTATAGAAACACATTATTTTTTGACCAGGAATAACCCCATACATTTTTTCGCTACTATTCATCCACACCCTGTAAACTGAAACCTAATATTAAAAAGTACTTCACATCTATTATTATTATCTATACAGGGTGACAATTTAAAAACTTGCCCGGCCAATTATATTAGGACAAAGATGATTTAAGAGAAAATGCCGGAACAGGTCAATTTTTATTCGAAGGGGGACATGTTTCTAGCAGAATTGTAAGCCAAAATCTCCTCAATCTTAGGTGTGAGGGCTATCACCCCTAAATTCCTAATAGGGAATAGGGGGTGAGATTTACCTCAATTGAAAGATCACTTGTCCCTCTACATGAATACTATGGTTTGCAAATTTTTATTGCTTCCTTGAGGTAGTTACAGGAGGTGACAATTTGAAAACTTGCCAGGCCAATTATGTCTCGACAAGGATGTTATCAAAGAAAAAACTGGAACAGTGGAACAGGTCAATTTTTAAAGGGAGGGGGACATATTTTGAGTAAAATTGTAAGCCGAAATCTCTTCAAACCTAGATTAAGGGCTTTCACCCCTAAATTCTTCATAGGGAAAAGAGGGTGAACTAAACCTAAATTGGAAGACAATATGTCCCTTTATATAATACTATTGTCTTCCAATTGAGGTATAGCTCACCCTCTATTCCCTATTAAGAATTTAGGGGTGATAACCCCTGCACCTAAGATTGAGGAGATTTTGGCTTACAATTCTGCTAGAAACATGTCCCCCTCCGAATAAAAATTGACATGGCATTTTCTCTGAAAACATCCTTGTCGAGACATAATTGGCCTGGCAAGTTTTCAAATTGTCAACCCCTGTAACTACTTCAAGGACTCAATAAAATTTGCAAACCATAGTATTCATGTAGAGGGTCAAGTGATATTTCAATTGAGGTATAGCTTACCCCCCATTCCCTACTGAGAATTTAGGGGTGATAGCTCCTACACCTAGGGTTGAGGAGATATCAGCTTACAATACTGCTCAAAATATGTCCTCCTAGGAGTAGAAATTGACCGTTGTCGGCATTTTCTCTGAAATCATTCTTTTCGTGACCTAATTAGACGGCCAAGTTTTCAAATAGTCACCCTGTATGGTTTCAGAAATCTATCTATTCAATAAGTAAACAAAATGGTACCTAATTTCTTCGTGAACTTGTTATTACTATCCAAAAACACACACACACACATGTTATCGCTTCTCTAACGCCCAAAGAACATTTCAACCTTTTTTTTCCTCAAAATTTCGAGATGGTAAGTTTCAAGGAGAATTTGCCATTCAACCCCTATGCATCAATATGATCCTTTTTCAATTTCTGCCAGAGACAAGTCAATGACCAGATGGTCCATCAGGAAACAACAACAGCATTTCAAAACAAACTCACACTTGATTCCTATCACGATTAAGTGATTCTTGACTGCATAGCGCTTACATGGGCGTTAAATTACAGGTGTCAGATTATTTAGTAGAGAGAAAATTGAAGGTTGAATCCGAATGTCTAAACGTTTTCTTTTCGAAGGTTACAACACAAACTTATGAATGAATCGAAATTACCTATTCATGCATATTTATAATGTGGAGAGAAGTAATTTATTTGGCTAAGCTTAATAATATATTTGACTGGTCAAAATAATGATATGGCCCCGAGCCTCAAATACGATCGGTATCGACGAATTATTTCAATCGGACAGGTTTGATGGAAGGCTCGTCGAAAAAATGCGTTAGAAGTGCTGATGGGACGCGGGCATAAAAACACTTTTGTTCGGGAATTATCTTGTGGAATTAGCGGCGAATTTTTCGTCCTTCAAGCGTGTTCGATTCTCTGTCCTATACAAAGCGTCCGTTGTACTCTCCGTTTGCCAAAATAATTTGGCATAATGAATCGTCTATTTATTTGTTACTTGAAGGAGATCTTGCGTATGATTCTTTGAATTATACGTGATGAGTTTTGAAAAAAAATGGCAGATATAATTGAAGCCATCTGGGAAATATGGATCGAAATCATATTATCAAAAACTTCTACATATACAATTATGTAGGCTCGGTTAAAAAGATACAGGAGTGGCATAGCTCGATATGAAAAGTTAAAATGGCTATAAATCTTTATATTCACGGAATCGGAAAAGGGTGAAGGAAAGAAGAAAGAAGTTGTTGACCTCAAGAATCTACTGTTAAACTATATGTGCAAGTCAGACTTTCCCTATTTACATATGTATACAGGGTGAGTCGTACAAATATTTGAACAGCAGAGGTTGAGGTCAAAAAAAAGGTTTTTTCCTATACTATAGGTACCATTTTTTCCAATTCGGCCCTGATAAGAAGATATAGCCCTTTTTAAATTTTCATAATGGACTATGCCACATCTGGAAAAACAAAATTCCCTTCAGAATAACAAGCTAAATCTATACTCTACACATCTGTGGATCTTTTGAACAGAGTTGCATTCAGCCAAAGTACCCAATTATACGAGGATGTATTGATATCTAGTTAGCCTAGACCAGTTCCATGCATAAAAAAAATATTTCCTTACCATAGCAAAGAACAATAACTCATTAGAAGTGTCAATATGAAGTTTGAGATCACAGAAATAAACCCGATTTACGCAATAAATTAAAAGAAAGAAGATGTCCACCGAAATTGTGAAAATCGAAAAATTGGAGTATCGAGCCATCATCAAGTACCTGTATTTAAAAGGGTTAAGAGGTAAGCAGATTTACGAAGATATGCTTAATACCCTTGATCAATGTGATCAATGTCCTTCGTATGCGACCGTGAAAAATTGGACTGCAAGCTTCAAAAGAGGTAAATTTTCCAATGAAGATGATGATCGATCGGGAAGGCCAGTTTCTGTGTCAGTCCCCGAAAATATCCATGCAGTTCATGACATGATTTTATCATACCGTCGAATTGGGCTGAAACGGATATCTGAAGCACTGAATATTTTATACGAACGCGTTCATCATATAGTTCAAGTCAATTTGGATATGAGAAAAAGTGCTGCAAGATGGATTACTAAATGTTTGTTCGATCTGTGCTCGATTTGAAAACGATGTAAATTTCTCAAACCGAATTGTTACTATGGATGAGACTTGGGTACATTTCTACGATCCAGAAACAAAGCAACAATCGATGAAATGGCGACACTCTGGTTCTCCAAGATCTAAGAAATTTTCGTGTCCAAAAATCTGCTGGAAAAGTTCTTGCTTCATTTTTTTGGGATAGCCATGGAGTAATCATGATTGATTTTTTGATGAGGGTAGAACAATAACCGGAGATTCCTATTCGACATTACTGACCACTCCACGGGAGAAAATTGAAGAGAAAAGACGCGGAAAGCTATCCAAAGGTGTTTTGTTTTTGCAGGACAAAGCCCCTGCACACAAATCTCATGTGGGCATGCAAAAAATTCGTGATTTAGATTTTGAATTACTAGAACACCCCCCTTTTTCACCAGATTTGGCTCTATTCGACTATCATCTCTTTCCTCAACTTGAACGTAAATTTTCTTCCAACGAGGAGGTAATAAAAGCTGTCTAGGTCTGGCTTGCAGAGCAAGAAGAAACATTTTTTTTGAAAGGTCTAGAGACGTAGCAGGTTCGGTGTAATAAATGTATCCAATTAAGAGGAGAATATGTTTAGTAATAAAATATTTTTACGTTGAAATTTTCTTTGGTTCTATAGTAAGAATTTTTCAATATATGACAGATATTTTTTATTTTTGAACATCCAATTACTCGAAAACATCGCCAATATACGAGAACACATGAAGAATACTTTTATTCTACAAATCGTTCAAATATTCATTGGTATAGGAATAAAGTGTTTCTTTTGACCTCAAGAATCTACTGTTTAAATATTTGTACGAGTCAAAGACTCATCCTGTATACATACCTATTCATTTGTCGAGCACACTTTCAAACATCAAGCAATAAAATAATTTGATGAAAAACTGAGCAATATTTCTATATTGAAGTTTGTAGACTGAAATATTCCCACCAATTTTCTGGAACTTCGTTAAACGCATCACTGCCCTACCCAATTCAAGACATGATCGATGGCACGTCATTAATATTTCAAACATTTCAGGTACTCCGATCAATTAGGTAGCTATTATACCACCGTAATAACTGGGACTTTTTATCAGCCCGCCACAACCTGTTTCTACCAGGAACGTCTTTATAATTAATTATTTATTTTGGTTCAGACGGTCAGCTTTGAAACTGATGGGCGAGATAAGGGCTCTTCGTGGCGTATAGAAGGCTTTTTTCGGGAGCACTGTTAAGTGAATTAATTCTGGTCGGTGTTTGCCGCACGTTTTGGATATTCGGACAATGTCATGATGGAGATCGTTGAATTTATTCATGCCACGATCGTGTATCCGGATCATTTGTTAGTTTGTGGAACGTCCATATTGATGGTGGAACGTCCATATTGATGGTGGATGTCAGTGGAGCAAGAGCAAGGTGTTAGTTCCCTTAAAATTATGTACCTATTTGCTCCTTTGTCTGAAAATCCAGAGTGTTCTATTACTGTCTTAGGATAAGATGTGCATACAGTGTTAGTCTTTGACTCGTTCAAATATTTTAACAGTAGATTCTTGAGGTCAAAAGAAACACTTTTTTCCTTTACAATTTTTGCCAAATCGGCTCGGTTCAAAAGATACAGGCTGTTGAAAAACCATAAAAAAATGTTATTTTCAGTTCTATCTCAAAACGGTTTTATCGAATGGAATGAATTTCGGAATAATATAGTTTTTCATTTAATTGATTAATCTTTTTCGAACACAAGATATCACCCACATCTTCCAGTTTTCTCATTATGACCATTACGTACCATGATAATACCAAAAATTCAAAAAACCCAACTCTTAAAATTAAGTTGAAAGCTATCTAATGAATATACGGACATTTTATGAAATAAATGTATTCTTCATATTTTCTCGTATAATGCGCCGAGTAATTTGATGTAATTAAAAAATAATAAATATCTGTGAAATTAGAAAAATTGTATAATTTGGCTGAATACAACTCTGTTTGAAAGATTCACAGATATGTAATCTCACATATTTGGCTATTTATTCTGAAGGTAATTTTGTTTTTCCAGGGGTGGCACAGATTATTATGAAAACTTAAAATGGTTATATCTTTCTATCATGGACCTCAAGAATCTTCTGTTAAAATATTTGTACGAGTCAAAGATTCACCCTGTATAAATTGTTTTATGGATTCCAGAAAACCAGACACAATTGCATTCCAGAGAGCAATTCAAGGTGACCATAGGCTTCCACTTGTGAACATGAATGGGATTTCAAAAACTCCAAGTTTTTGGGTTGAAAATGATCCACTGTCTGAGAACCATGGTGTTCTGGTAGTGTCCTAGGATATAAAGTTCATAGAAGTCGTTTTGTAGATTCCAGAAAACCAAACACATTATGCTTAATTAGACAACTGCATTCCAGAGATCTGTTCAAAGTGAACTGGGAATGAAACGTGGAAAAAAAATTTGTTTCTCGAAAACAGTGTCAGAGATCTAAAAGTTAGAACTGGATATTTAGGTTTTCGAATACGCTGAATTCACTGCCAGCAATATTGAAAGCCTCTCTCTCCCTTCGTTCGGAGTTTCTTAGTTGAAATGGTATTTTTCGAAAACTGTAAATTCAGAGTAGGTGCATCCTTCAGTAAGGTACATCATGAAGATTTCATCAATCAATCGGTCTCAATTTCTCATGGAGAAATTCGAATTATTATTCACGAAGCACTGTGTGGGCTAATCTGCTGATTCTTCCAAGGTTTTGCTTACATTTGCAACGACATTTCGAAAGATTATTAAGTATACCTCCTGCTAGTGTTCATCAATATCCGTTATTGAAGGATCATAAAATTTTCCTACACACTTCTTACGGCTATGAGATACTTCACTTCCTAGAACATGAATATGACCACGAAGGAACCGTTCTCTGTACTTTTTCAACTTAGAAATGGGACATCAGAGGATGTGTTGATATCTAGTTAGCCTAGATCGGCTTTATGGATAATGAAAGACTGCAATGCCATAACAAGGAACAATAATTGATCAGAAGTGTCATTGTAGAGTTGTGAATGAATTACAGGGGACTCTATAATACACACTTATGCTAACATGTTGAAATGACAACGATATCTATACTTGAAAAAGTTGGAAAAATAGGTGATTCCAAAAGTTACTTAACGAAGTAAGAACTCATATGATAGCACATAGAAGATAAACCTACCATGGCTTGTATGTTCTCACTTCTAGAATGCATTTGTCTACCCCAGATACATTAAGAATAATCTTCTGCAGGAAAAACTCTGTCTTGCAATAAGAAAAACCCTAGTGGTATAAGATTAGTTCAAATTTCGTATTTCACACAGTTTTAATAGAAGAAATAAGGACGCAGGTTTCATTTTGTGTCATAATCTGGATGAACTCATACAATAGTTGATCCTCTTTATACATGAACACCATTGTTAGTATGTAATTTCTCCGAGATATGAATTCATAAATTCAAAAAACCATTGTAAGATTACTTATCTCAATTTTAATTTCCACCATAGCGGTTGTCCTATTTGGCTAAAGGTTAAGGTGTGCCAGAGCATATTCAGTATCTTCAGGTGGGTAGTTGTAGAAAGAGAGGAAAGGATTGCGCCAAGAAAAGACATATGGTAGAAGTGGGCCGATTTTAGAGAGGCGTTGTTAGACAAATATAAATCTCGAGATTGCGGCGCAACCCATTATTATAAAATCAATGAAAACGACTGATTCTAATAAAGGAACAGACCGGAACTTGATTTCAGCTTTGTTGATGGCGATGGTATTCATTAGCCGGCCAGATTAACCAACTAGATTTGGAAGTCGCGATTAAGTCAATTAGCGGATGATTTGGGAGAGAAACTGAGTAGGTAGAGGACGGAATTATTGAGCCTCTGAGATACGCAGTGGAGAGGATGGGTAAGGGAAAGTCTACGATATCTTCTCATCAAATTATACGGTTCTTCGATACGAGCATTTTCTTTGCTCTCTTAGGACTGAAAATCAGTATGAGTAGACATCATCAGATATTCAAAATTATGACTGAGATATTCCTTAGAAGATGAGATAGATATAAATGATCTCTACTAGTTTTGTTTCCATAAAGCTCCGGAAACTCTGAAAGTTTCTGTGCAGAAAGAAGAAAACCCAACATTAAGGCTACACATTCAGCTTATAATTAAATGAATAAGATATGAAAACACAACTTGACAAGGTAGAAATACAGAATCCAAACTTATTCACTCAAAAAGAGAAAAGGCTCCAAGTGGAGACAAAATAACTAAAATAATGCTGAAGAAAATGCCAAGAAATAAAAACTGCAGCCTTAACAAATACGAGGATATATTGAAAAATTTTTAGCCTACTATAAAACCTAACGAAATTTCAATGTCAAAATATTTTATTACTCAACATTTTCTCCTCTTCATTGGATACATTTATTACAGCGAATCTGCAACGTCTCTAGACCTTTCAAAAAAAAATGTTTCTTCTTGCTCTTCAAACCAGACCTCCACAGCTTTTATTACCTCCTTGTTGGAAGGAAATTTATGACCTTTTAAACTTTTTTTCAGTTGCGGAAAGGGATGATAGTCGGATGGAGCCAAATCTGCTGATTAAGGGGGGTGTTCTTGTAATTCAAACCCTAAATCACTAATTTTTTGCATGGTAACATGAGATTTATGTGCAGGAGCGTTGTCCTACAAAAGCAAAATATCTTTGGATAGCTTTCCGCGTCTTTAATTTTTTTCCGTAGAGTGGTCAGTAATGTCGAAAAGTAATCTTCGGTTATTGTTCTACCTTTATCCAAAAAATCAATCATGTTTACTCCATGGCAATCCCAAAAAACTGAAGTGTAGTCATTCCATCGATTGTTGCTTTGTTTCTGGATCGTAGAAATGTGCCCAAGTCTCATCCATAGTAACAATTCGGTTTACGTAGTCTACATTGTTTTCAAATCGAGCACAGATCGAACGCGATGCTTCTACCCTTGCACGCTTTTGGTCAACATTCAAACAATTGGGGATCCATTTTGCAGCAATTTATCTCATGTCCAAATTGACGTGAACTATATGATGAACTCGTTCGTATGCAATATTCATTGCTTCAGATATCCGTTTTAGCCCAATCCGACGGTCTGATAAAATCATGTCATGAACTGCATCGTTATTTTCGGGGCTTGACACAGAAACTGGCCTTCCCGATGGGTTATCATTTTCAACGGAAAATTTACCTCTTTTGAAGCTTGCAGTCCAATTTTTCACGGTCGCATACGAAGGACATTGATCACCAAGGGTATTAAGCATATCTTCGTAAATCTGCTTACATCTTAACCCTTTTGAATACAGGTAGTTAATGATGGCTCGATACTACAATTTTTCGATTTTCACAATTTCGGTGGACATCTTCTTTCTTTTAATTTATTGCGTAACTCTGGTTTACTTTTTTGACCTCAAACCTTACACTGACACTTCTAATGAGTAATTGTTCGTTGCTATGGTAACGCAATATTTTTTTATGCATGGAACTGGTCTGAGCTAACTAGATATCAATACATCCTCGTACATCCAATGGAATCATGAGAACTGAAAATTGTCCCAAGAGGTGAAAAACTGCCAAATTCATTGTATTTAACGAAACTGGAAAAGAGGGGAAATTCTCACAAAAGTACAGCCCGATGAGCCTGCTATAGGCTCTTGGACAAGTAATTGAAAGAGGCTTATAGATGAAACTGAACTGAACATCTCTTACCTACTGAGCTGTTTGGGTTCAGGAAAGGACACTCGGCGAAAAAAAAATTATTAAGGCAGAATTAGATACCATAAGGTTTCCAAAATGGACAAGCAACAGGCTGCAAATTATTGAGGAGCGTGAAATATTTTTGTCAAATTCCACCTCCTACATTGTTTTTGAAAATTTCTGACCCTTCTTGAATTTGTTTTTTTAAATATACCACCACTTAAAATTATATTTGAGATCTATCCCCATTTAAATCTTCTTTGGATAAGGTCACTTAGAACAAACTGGATTTCGCCTCAAACCACATTCAAAGACTCAAGTCAATGATCTAATGGGAATTTATCGCACATTATGAGGTGATATTTTTAATCCGAAAGGCAAATATCGATAATAAGACTCTTAATCTGCTATTCTGCATACTAATTGATACATACATGCGTTTTCCATCTCTGAATTATTATGTTAATTCACTTTGAATGCACCTCGTTCTTGCGAGAGAAATCTGGTAGGGAAATGTTTCTTATTAACACTGATTCTATCGTGAATTCAGCTGTAAGTACCATTGAGTAACGCAACTAGTTCTTGTTCCACGGGTAATTGATATGTACCTACTTCGTTTTGTCAATCCGTATGCAAATAGCGATATTTAAATTGAAATCAATGAATTAACGCAGTTATTTCTTCATGGTTATGAATGAAGTGATGCAGAAACTGGCCGTTTCAAAATAGAACCACCATATGGTCTGAAAATTGATTGGGTACACTCTTTCAAGGTCAGAGGTTCGGTATCTTTTTATGGTCAGCAGAGTGGGAAGGTTCCCTTGTCTATCCCCTCGATTTCCTCTTGTGAATAAGCACTAGGAAACTGCAGAAAATGAACATTAAGCATTCTGACAATGAAAGATCGTTTCCTCTATCACCCTGTGTAAATAAGAGTTTGTATCGAAACAATTCCAAAGAATGTATCTACAATTTGACATAGAAACAATTAAAATAGATGAAAAATTACGAAAGTTCTTGGACAACGAACTTCAGTAAAATTTTAGGTGGTCAAGTTTTTTGCTGGTGAGTGTATATTACTAGAAATTTTTAATAATTAATTCATGAATGCTTGGTGATTTGTTTTCTATATCGCTTATTTTATTAATGCAAAGTTTCGCAGAGTAGGATTTGATCTGGTCTGGTCAGATATAAAACATCTGGGGAAAAAAGTAATCAGGAAGAGTAGTATCATTCTGACTTATGAAGTAAGCCTGGTGGTAAGCGATGAGTCCTTGGAGAATTCTTCCAATAGATGCTGGAGGGTGTATCATGATAAAAGATTGTTTATTGACATTGATTTCGCAGCAATACGAAGACTCATAGTGGAGATGCCGATATTCCTCAATATATTCATCGAATCAAGTTTATGTTCAATTCAAACCTCGCATTATCAGTATCCATTCGAGTTGTACAAGATCACGATGCAGCGATGTATTATTTCCATCATCAGATAGATCAGAGCAGCGAGCGTGTTCACTGAAGTGGTTGAATTACAGATTCGGTCTATTAGATTAACAAATTGAGCGTACCATCAGCTGCTATTAACCTTTGGCTAAGTAATAACTCATTATTGAATCTTGTTATCGAACTTGATGTCCTCATCCGACGGATCATGAAGTTGGCGAATGGGGATTGTCTTAAACTTGAAACAGATTATACGATTTTTATAAAATGAGTTTCTAACCACGACACGTGTTTCGCTATCACAAAAGCATCTTCAGGAGGATGAAGGTAAACTCTAAACTGTGTATTGTGATAGCGCAACACGTGTCGTGGTTTAGCACAGCCACCTAGTCAACTGGATAATCAATATTGATTATATACTGAAATCGTTTTCTCGATTAAATATTATACATATCAAGTGTGGATATCAAATAATAACCTATTATTTTTACTTGTGGAGAACAAGAAATCAGAATAATAAGAAGGTAAATATACTCCATTCACTTTTATTTTAGCAGTCGGTTGGCCATGGAAATTTGACACATTTCACTCTGTATAGTACGAAAATGTGGGGTTATGACGCTTGTCAAAACATTTTTGGGTTTTAAATCAACGCTAAATATAGCAACAGCCCGTTCTACGTAAAAGTTTCTGTTATCACGTATTTTATCACAATGTCGAATCTCTTCGGAAAATATGTGACGAACGTAATTGTTTATACAAACTGATTGAAGGCATACCAAATCTAGTTATTTGCATGGAAAATACAAGAGATCAGTATAATATCATAATATGCACTAGCTTGAGGAGAGTTAATGTTCGTTATCTTCTTTGGCTAAAGTTTGAATACCTTACATTAGTTGTAGATTTCAAAAATATTAACCCGAAGATGAAATGCATATGTTGCAGTGGTTGGGAATGGAATTAACAGATAATTACAAGAATGTTAAATTCTTCAACAAAAATCATATCTTGCATCAATATAAGTAAAAAGAATTAAAGGAAGTTTCAATCAAGATGAACTTCACCTTCGAACAAAAATTTCACATTTGTGTAAACAATTAGCAGGACAACTGGCGCGTATTTGTGACTGTTCATTTTGAAGCATTGATATAATAATAATTAGTTATTTATTGGTACCTTGAGATACTTACAATGTATAGGACAAGTCAAATGAAAAATAGAAAATCAATTTTCGGGAACTTATTCTACAATGACATTCATCGAAAATCCGGTAGTAAACTTTTCGCATTAATTCACTCAAACATAAAATTCTCAAATGCCACCACTTTTTTGGGTTTCCCAATAGAAGGAAATTCTTTGTCATCCTCTTCATTCACAATCTTCCTGATTGTGGAAATATTCAGCTGAAATATAAGTCGTTTAGATTCAAATGAAACATTATATAAATGTTCGCTACCGTCTAACGTATTGTGGATTTTAGAATATCAGGGTATAACTATTTGAATGAGTGGACCTGAATTCTAAATAGAACTTCCTGAAACCTTGTCTCTTTTTTCAATCACTTTCGGCATTTTCGTAATATTAATTGATATTGTTGTGGCAACGGCGTTATGACAATAGCGACATTTCATGAGTGCCAACCTTACTCCGTTCTAGTTACAAAAACTTGAGAAAATTATTTCATGGCCAACCGACTGCTAAAATAAATGTGAATGCTGTATATTATGTACATCATAAATCTTCAAAAAAACTATCTGCTTCATATGAGTGCTTTCAAATATTTTTTTTCGGTCCTTCTTTTATGCTCCAACCATACATTATAAAGTCCGTGAAGTTATTGCTTGATTTATGATATATGATCATATTGTGCAATTATATGACTCATTGTAAAGAAGCATCTTAAAATTACATCATAATCATAATTCATGAATATAAACATATTACTCTATTAACAGCTGAGTATTGGTCTATTCGATATATGGAAACGAATTTTGAAATGGAAATATGTTCGATGGGTTAGATGGAATAAAATTAATGTGATTTATATGTTCAATAGCTCCAATGAATTCTGTGTTCTGTGCTCACACAAACGTGTTTTCTTCCAAATTGCAAATATTTCAATTTCATTCCGAACATGAGATAAAGATGCTTGATAATTGAATGGAAATCAAATCTATCGCAGAATTTTCGCCCACAAACATCATCAAGATTGTCAGGAAACAATTAATTCTGTCCATTTTGTGGCTACACTCCTACAATCCAACTTTACCGTGAAAGCAATAAGATCGATTACGAGTGATTTTCTCTTGGTGAATTGAAGCCTTGCCTCTTCCAGCAATATTTGAATGATTTGGGTCCCAAGAAACCTGTTTGAAAGTACGCGACTTGTAGTCGCGAAGATGTGAATGAGGAATTATTTTTATGTCTTCAATTGACATAAAACATGAATGGCGCCTGATGCGCCATAGATACATCAAATATTTGAAAGAGAAAAAGGAACGTATGAATGCTGAGGAAGCACTTGAACATATTGTCTTGGAGTTCATGGTCCTGTGTTATTTGTTCTGTCAGTGGCGTGGGTAAATAGTGAGAATTCGATAGAGAAGACAAGCTGGCATTGAAATCAAATCAGCTTAATAATAAATGGACAAATTAATAAGCTTAACCTGGCCTGTACGTCCGGAAGGCAGAATTGAATTTGGATACGAATTCTTTATCAGTATCGTTTGAAATCATTTTCTGCTCCTTCCTAAGAACAAACAAAAACCCCACTACAAAATACCCAAGAGTTTCTGGTATAATTTTCAAACCAACAGATGAGCATGGTGGAGGTTTCATGCATGATGGACCAAACAAGTTTCGAATTCAGCATCAGTCTTGTAATTTAGTAACCCTTTCAATGGCACCCAGAAAAAGACAGATTTGTTTTTTAGCTGTGAATGATGGACATTGGGAAGAAAAATGTGATTACTTTTTATTGCAACATACATTCCATTCGTTTACTCTATTTTCATTAGTATTTATCGACAAAATATGGGTGTTTAATAGCATTTTGTTTTCTCCTATGAGTCTCTTATGAAATGGGTAAATTTGGAGAGCTGCTGATGATGATGATTATTCAAAGTAGGTATGACGAAACGCTTTTATCTCAAAGGGGGATTTAAAGAAGACACATGTGATTTTGTTGACAAATTCTGATCGCAAGAAAAATACCCCAGAAAACATGTAAAATTTTCTCATCATTATCTTTCCAAGCTGTACGCCACTGCATTTTCCGAATAACGCACCAAGTCTACGCTATGCTCAACCTATCCTCTAAAAATTTCATCGTATGTACAGTTTGCCATTCACACGGTTTAAGGCTCACCGTTTATGTGTAGATTTATCCAAATTTGGTAAAGCGGTAATTATTTCTGTTTGGTTTCTATATAGTTCCTAGCTATTTGAATATAATGACGGTAGGTACCTTACCTACCATTTATTTCTATTACGTATGCGGAGTTAACGAAACTTGTTGAAGTCTATATTTACCAGGTGATGGCTCCAACCGTATGGTATGATTGTGTTGCCGCGATTTGATGGGAAATATTTTTTCCTCGGGTTCAATGCAGAAAGGAAAAGTTCACGGTCTCCTGACTTTCTCGAGCAGCTGTTCTATCAGGTTTCCATTGGATGTAGCCGTATATTGAGCCAGAAAACATCGGCCAATGAGAGGAAAAACTGTCCCAGAATTAGTTTTCTCGAAATAAGGTTTAAAACACAAGGTATAATTGTTATTTGTTGAACGTGTGATCGCAGATGAGAATTCGTTCAGAGATTAAAACGTTCTGTCAGAGATTATAATCTCTGCTTTCTGTCTGGGACAGACTTATTATCCCAACGAGCTAGTTGAGAATGAAAATCTGCTCAATACTTTCTAAATTATGGTCACTTGAATTCTTTCCAACAATAGAAAATTCATGCAAATCGAATTGAAGTGGTACTTATACGAGGGTGTATTGATATCTAATTAGCCTAGACCAGTTCCATGCATGAAAAAATATTGTGTTACCATAGCAACGAACAATAACTCATTAGAAGTGTCAGTGAGAAGTTTGAGTTCAAAAAAGTGAACCAGAGTTACGCAATAAATAATTAAAAAGAAGATGTACACCTAAATTGTGAAAATCGAAAAATGGGAGTATCGAGCCATCATCAAGTACCTGTATTTAAAAGGGTTAAGAGGAAAGCAGATTTACGAGATATGCTTAATACCCTTGGTGATCGATGTTCTTCGTATGCGACCGTGAAATATTGCACTGCAAGCTTCAAAAGAGGTGAATTTTCCATTGAAGATGATGACCGATCGGGAAGGCCAGTTTCTGTGTCAGTGCCCGAAAATATCGATGCAGTTCATGACATGATTTTATCAGACAATCGAATTGGGCTAAAACGGATATCTGAAGGAACGAATATTTCATACGAATGCGTTCATCATATAGTTCACGTCAATTTGGACATGAGAAAAATTGCTGCAAAATGGATCCCCAAATGTTTGAATGTTGACCAAAAGCGTGCAAGGGTAGAAGCATCGCGTTCGATCTGTGCTCGATTTGAAAACGATGTAGACTTATTAAACCGAATTGTTACTATGAATGAGACTTGGGTACATTTCTACGATCCAGAAACAAAGCAACAATCGAAGGAATGGCGACACTCTGATGGTTCTCCAAGACCTAAGGAAGTTTCGTGTCCCAAAATCTGATGGAAAAGTTCTTGCTTCAGTTTTTTGGGATCGCCATGGAGTAATCATGATTTATTTTTTGGATAGGGTTAGAACAATAACCGGAGATTACTATTCGACATTGCTGACCACTCTACAGAAAAAAAAAATAAAGAGAAAAGACGCGGAAAGTTACCCAAAGGTTTTTGTTTTTGCAAGACAATCCCCTGCACACAAATCTTATGTTGCTATGCAAAAAATTCGTGATTTAGGGTTTGAATTACTAGTTTTTCTAGGAATAATCCCGTTCTCTCCATTCGCAATTGTGTTCTTTTCAGTTAAATTCTCGCTTCCAATTCCAGAATTTGGAAGGTCATTGAACTGAGAGAATAATGTGTATGAGAAATCTTGGAGTGTTTCATTGATTGCCACAAGCATAAAGATCGATCTCGTCTAAAATGGCTACGTGTTGAAACCAATCCATCACTCATAAATCGAAAAATGCCTCATTAGCTCGATTCTCAAGTATCTGGTTTCATAATCATCATCAATATCGGGAGAAACATCTCATGTGGACCCAACATTTATAAGTACGAATGATGCAAGACTGCTAAATAACGTACCGTCTAGATCTATAGGCACTCAATCATGGCCAATTTTTTCCTGGTGGAAATAACATCCGAACTACTTTGAATGCTGATGAGGAGACGGATTTAACCTAGTAAGGAACGCATGGAAAGTTATCTCTTGACATGATCATCTGTAGAAAGTACCGGCGAGATTCGCATAAACTGTCGTCTTCAGACAATGTGACAAGTGCTGACTACTTGCGGAACGTCCATCATGACGTCACCGATGATCGTGACCTGAATAAATTTATTGGAAATGTGTGTAAGTTTATGTAAGACAAGTTATTGTTCGATCTAAACGGATGATAATTATATTAAAATTGGAATGCTCCTCCGCATACAGATGTGACGATCGGCTCATTTGATATAGACCGTGAATGGCCTGCTTGTGAGGAGTTACACCGACAGATTACATCTGGTGAAATACCATTTTTTGTTTTAGATTCTTCATAGTTTTACTATCTGCAAAAATCAGCTAGCATTCTTCGTCAAGAACGCAATTTTTTGTCCATTATCATCAGACTGTGCGTAGGTTGGGACAAAATTTCAGTTCAATCCTTTGACAACCTCCAGAGACCCATCCGACAACTTCTGCGTCTGTAGCTGAAGTTACTAATGAGAATTCCACTCAACTCAGTAACTCGCGAACAATATAGACGTAATTTAATTCAGTAGGAATGCATGTAGATGATGAAAAATTCTGCTTTGTTGAAATGGAATTCTCGTTGAAGACCTATTTAATTCGGAGAGTACAAGCCAAAATGAAGACCCCGCTTGATTTCTGGAATATTGATTTCAATGTCCGTTCTGTACGAAACCGAGAAATTCAGAATTATGACTCAGTATTATTCCTACTTGCAACTCCAAATTTGAGTTTGTATCTCAAAATTTCGATCTCAGAATTCCTACTTCGAGCTCAGAATTCTAAGTTGTAGCTTGAATTTTGACTTGCAACTCAGGATTCTGACTTGTACCCCAGAATTCTGACATGTATCTCAGAATTTCGACTTGCACCTAAGAATTATGACTTGTATCGCAGAACTCCTACTTGCATCTCAGAATTCCGACTTGCAACTCAGGATTCTGACTTGTATCTCACTATCCCAGAATTTCGACTTGCAACTCCAAATAAGAGTTTGTATCTCAAAATTTTCGATCTCAGAATTACTACTTCGAGCTCAGAATTCTAAGTTTTATCTTGAATTTTGACTTGCAACGCAGGATTCTGACTTGTACCTCAGAATTCTGACATGTATCTCAGAATTTCTACTTGCACCTAAGAATTATGACTTGTATCTCAGAACTCCTACGTGCATCTCAGAATTCCGACTTGCAACTCAGGATTCTGACTTGTATCTCACTATCCCAGAATTTCGACTTGCAACTCCAAATAAGAGTTTGTATCCCAAAATTTCGATCTCAGAATTACTACTTCGAGCTCAGAATTCTAAGTTTTATCTTGAATTTTGACTTGCAACGCAGGATTCTGACTTGTACCTCAGAATTCTGACATGTATCTCAGAATTTCGACTTGCAACTAAGAATTATGACTTGTATCTCAGAACTCCTACTTGCATCTCAGAATTCCGACTTGCAACTCAGGATTCTGACTTGTATCTCACTATCTCAGAATTTCGACTTGCAACTGCAAATTAAAGTTTGTATCTCAAAATTCCGATCTCAGAATTCCTACTTCGAGCTCAGAATTCTAAGTTTTATCTTGAATTTTGACTTGCAACGCAGGATTCTGACTTGTACCTCAGAATTCTGTCATGTATCTCAGAATTTCGACTTGCACCTAAGAATTATGACTTGTATCTCAGAACTCCTACTTGCATCTCAGAATTCCGACTTGCAACTCAGGATTCTGACTTGTATCTCACTATCTCAGAATTTCGACTTGCAACTCCAAATAAGAGTTTGTATCTCAAAATTTCGATTTCAGAATTACTACTTCGAGCTCAGAATTCTGAGTTTTATCTTGAATTTTGACTTGCAACGCAGGATTCTGACTTGTACCTCAGAATTCTGACATGTATCTCAGAATTTCGACTTGCAACTAAGAATTATGACTTGTATCTCAGAACTCCTACTTGCATCCCAGAATTCCGACTTGCAACTCAGAATTCTGACTTGTATCTCACTATCTCAGAATTTCGACTTGCAACTGCAAATTAGAGTTTGTATCTCAAAATTTAGATCTCAGAATTCCTACTTTGAGCGCAGAATTCTAAGTTGTATCTTGAATTTTGACTTGCAACTCAGGATTCTGACTTGTACCTCAGAATTCTGACATGTATCTCAGAATTTCGACTTGCAACTAAGAATTATGACTTGTATCTCAGAACTCCTACTTGCATCTCAGAATTCCGACTTGCAACTCCGGATTTTGACTTGTATATCAGAATTCTGACTTGTATCTCAGAATTCTGACCTGTATCTCAGAATTCTGACTTATATCTCAAAATTTCGTCTTGAAACAAAGAATTCTGACTTGTACCTCAGAATTCCGACTTTCAAATCAGCATTGAACATTTGAAAAAAATACTATTGTATGGCTTTTCAAATATTTGTTATGTCTCTTAGACAATATTCTATCGAGAATCCTGACAAATATACCGGGCATTCCCAAAATATTTGATTCCTAACAACAGATATAAATCTCCGGTATGAAAGCAATCATTCAAAGCATTCAATCTGTTGACGCCCCGTTAAGGAAGGCTCATCATACCTTCTGAAAAATGATCTCGAGCTAGATCCTCCCGTACCTACAGGTGGCTAAATGAAATCATTTATGGATGCTCACGCTCATTTCTCAGTAATAAATCGGAACTTATCACCCGGACGATCCGTTGGCAGCAGCGGCCGCAGTACCGCGGTCGTGACATCCTGCAGCATCCATTGACAGCTCGCTCACTTTCAAGGAATCGTGACCCGCTTGGAATTATTAGATTAGCCACCTCGAGAAAGAAATTATACTTGTGTTATTGCCGCTTTTAACCGCAACTTAATAATTCAGCCCTGTCCGGCAGGGGCGGATTCTCTGAACCGCAGTACCGGCAGGTCATCCGGTTCTTCTGCGGCTCCATGTTAGCCTTCAATGCTGCGAACGCCGTTCTGACATTCTGCGTTTAACCCGTTTCACTTTATGTCATGAGAATGCCAAAAAACCAGAGAACCTGACTGTCGTATTTTTCGTTAAATTGTAGCAGCTGCTATCGTCTATTTATTTCAGCTCATGTATAAAATTAACAAATGAATCTATTGAAAAATAAGAACTTTACAAACACGTACTACTTGGTCGATGACGACCAACTTAAATCTTCAATTTCTTAAACATATGCAAGGGATTAAACCCCAGAAAAAAATATCAACGAAAATCCCACCGCTGTCACCAATGTAATAATCTTGATCTTCTGAGAACCGATTTCCTCGGTTTAGTCTCTAGACTAATAAACTTATCCCAGATAAGTACAGATAAGACACAGACTCTGCTGTTACGAACAAACTTATCGCCCCATCTTCAGCCGAATTTCTCTTTGTTCCGACTGAGTAACACGAAAACTCCTCGTGATATTAGTATTTTCCTGTCTGTGCTCTGAAGTAGCATCGGCTTTTATCGTCGGCTTCTGCAAGAGTAATTCATCAAAAAAGCCGAAACAAACTGGAGGAGAAACCTACTCTTAATTGATGCTATACACACTACAGTTTGATGTGTTTTTGTTCCTCAAGTCTTGCAAAAGATTCGTGAAAATTGAAAGACCTCCAAGAAGAAGAATCATTTTGCATCAATTTAAAGCTCGAAAAACTGCTTCTCGGAGAAATGAGTATTTGAAGGCCATAGATATGTATAATGATGAGTGATAAAGGATTAATTATGAGGTTCGAGTATTTTCATCAGAAGAAAAGATGGATAACGCTTTATTCAACTATCACACTATGATTTTGTAATTTAATCAATCTAATAACATACAAACATCAAACAACTGGGTTACTTAACGAAGAAAACCACGTTAATTTTCACCGCAGAATATCTCAAGTGTCTTGGGGAACACCTGCATAACTCCAGATGATTCTTGCTGCCTACCTTCCTTAACAATTTCAGCGTTACTTGTTGAAGCTCCGCATGCTCCTCCATTCACTCATTTCCAAGGGAGCTCCACCAAGAAAGACATTTAACGTAACCATGACCGTCGTAGTTGACGTCATGGCCATTGATCGCCATTTGACGCAGGACCAACAGGACTGACGTCAAGGGAGCATTCGCGGCGGGAAAAGGGCATGGAGGGGTTATTTCAGGAAAATCGGGTCTCTCCAGAGACCAGGGTGGGGAGGAGGCAGGGCGTCACCCCGGGCGAAGAAACGGCCTTGACCCCGATGGCGTTGTATGATAGCCCATTCGGACAATTCCGATATGGCATATAGAGCCATAATGTCTTCTGAGCATCATTTTGGGGTTATGATGATTCTGGAAAAATGTTCGCTTAATTTTCACCATGCCATAATGTTACCCCACTGACTGTGTGGTTGCAATTTATTGTTTTATTGTCCAGCTTCTCCAACATTAGTTTTAACCGCGTTAAGTACTTAGGAATTAAACCTAAGAAAGGCAGATTGCTAATTGGAAGATGGCGTTCACTGGTTTTCAATCTGCCTATCATATTGGTCGATTTCTTAGGTGTTGGTTCTTAGGAGCTTTGCATGAACCTACCATAAGTAAGGGGAGTTTTGATATTGCTGTATCAATCAAGTTCTTTGACAAGGAAACTATTCATTTACACAGTTTTATTCAATAGGAAAATTTCCACATCTTTATAAAGGATCCAAGATGTTAAACTCTTTTTTTAATGAATCTATGAAGCTACACTTGATGAAATTTCATTATTGATGAAACTTTGATGGTTAGCTTTTTCGTCGGAAGAAACAGCAGGACAAAGAAGGTTGCAAATTGGCGAATGCTCCACTTGAATAAATATTGGCTCTTTTATTTTTTTTCTATTGAAGAACAGATAACTGTTGAAAAACTTCCTATTTCTGCTTCTGTCGGTGCCAACATGAATATGGGACTGTGAAATTGACTGAAATATTGCATTTTGATATATCTTTGTTCGTCAAAACTTTGTTAGAGATGTGATATTGTATGAAAAGTAATTATTTTTTCATCAGGAGTCAATATTATCATAAAGTTTCTTTGCATTTTGAACAATGGCTGAAAATACTTCTATATTTTCTACCATCATAACAATTGCAAAATTATTCAATCGATTTCTTTCAAAAGTTTAAAATAAAAAAATTGGCTGAAACATTTCCGGATGTAAGTACTTTTATTCATTCGTTTCCCGGATTTCCCCTGTTTAAAATGGAAAAGTAACATTACCCATGTATCCTGATAGAAATTCACAAAATAAAATTGATAAAAACACATCTTTTTGAATAAATTTTACAAATTTTATTTATTTTCCCGTTCTAAGAAAAAAATAATAATTTTGCATTATTATCCTCAAACTTTCGTCAAGGGATTTTTTTAAATGAAGAAGTTATCTAGTTAGATACACTCCATTCGGAATAAATTATGGAAATTAATCAATTCTTTATCATAAATTTTTTCATATCAACATCTATACCAATTCCATTTCTCTTCATCTCCTCATGTATGTTTCCATTTCCCTCAGGACGTATGAAACTATGTTACCTAACGCGTAAGAGCATTCAAGGCAATATTATCTTCAATCTCAATTATCTAAACACTTCGGATTTATCTCTTGATACTATTTTGTTACATTGTGAAAAATCAACATCAACAAAAAATATCTATATGTACTTCAGGGAAATAAAAAATGAAAGTTTTCATATATGCATATGAAATCATTCTTCGATGAAAATTTTCAATATAATGATGTAAAAAGAATTCTCTGAATTTTTTCGTACTAGTCAGGAGTAACGATCAAGTTGATTGCTCCTTTGATTCATTCGCCTGCACAACAGGCAGCAGGCAATTCACAATACTGAAAAGCTTATTTTGGTGTGCCTACCACTGACGAGATTTGCTATAGAAATAGTTACATTCTCGGCTCAGTAAAAAGAAGATTAGTCAGAATTCATGCAATACTTTGGCGCGTAACGTCTAAAAACAGCCGTCATATTTGAAAAAGCGAGACAAAAACTTATCTTTGTGAAGAAGAGTCCTTTGTTAACGGAAATCGCCCAAGTTCGTTGCTGTTATTAAGTTTTATTATTTAAGTTCACGTGAGTTGATCTTCATAATTGAATTGATATATATCGCGCTATTGATAGTCTGAAATGCTCATGCTTTAATTTCATCAATATTTCAGATAACCTCTGCACTTATCCCTTTCAATTCACACCGCAGATTTTAAGTTTCCTTTTACCATGGCGGACGAAAGAATCAGATCTTACAAAAATAAGGGGAAAAATTCCGAGGTATGTTCATATTTTACAGTTGCTTTTTCTTTATCTGTTCTAAATCAATGATTTCCTCATAGGAAATGCGGTTAAGACGTATTGGACAAACTGTTGAACTGCGAAAAGCTAAAAAGGAAGAACAATTATTGAAAAGAAGAAATATTGCGATTGAAGATGAGGATCCAGCGTCTCCTTCAGAAACTAATGCAGCTGCAAATTCTCCAGTTACTATGTCAACTGAGGAGATCCTCTTCGGTAAGACCATGCTTTCAAAATCTTCGGAGTATCCGTTATAATCACGTTGCTTTTTATGCAGGAATGATGAACCCCGATGAAAATATTCAGCTCAATGCTACAATGGCATGCAGGAAAATATTGAGCAGAGAGAGGAATCCACCAATTGATCATATGATTAGATTAGGTGTTGTTCCCAAATGTGTTGAATTTTTAGAAAAGTCTCACAAGTATGTAGAAATTTTTAATTATCGTGGACAGATATTTAATGATATAACTTTATTATAGTCCAGCACTTCAGTTTGAGGCTTGTTGGGCTTTGACCAACATAGCATCTGGCACACCTGAACAAACAGCTCAGGTTGTTCAAGAAGGAGCTTTGAGCAAACTGAAATTGCTTCTGATGTCTCCCAGGCTGGACATCGTTGAACAAGCTGTGTGGGCTATTGGTAAGTTCTAAACAGAGCAGCATTTCAGAAGGATGGGATCAGAGGATGTATTTTATTGTAAAATAAGTGTCTTACTGAAGAAATTTCCTTTGACTTGAATTCTTCACATATGGTATAATGGGTTTTCACAGGGAGTTCATTATATTGACATATTTTAGTATACTCTGGGCCATGAGAATTTCAACTATTACTTTTTAACAGGTAATATTGCTGGTGATGGTCCTCTTACCAGGGATTTAGTTCTTCAGTGTGAAATATTGACAGATCTTCTCCGTTTAATCTCTCATTATTCACCAAACATACCAATTTCATTGTTGAGAAACATAGTTTGGGCAATCTCGAATCTTTGCCGCAACAAGAACCCACCGCCAGATTTCGAAATCGTTAGACATGCTCTACCAACATTGGCAAAATTATTGCTCTATAAGGATAAGGATGTCTTGGCAGATGCTTGCTGGGCATTGAGTTACCTAACAGACGGGACCAATGAGAAGATTCAAGCAGTGCTGGATACTGGAATGATTGATACTTTGGTAGAACTTTTGGGTTGTGAAGAAAACACAGTTCTTACACCATCACTGAGGACTGTTGGAAATATTGTAACTGGCAATGACGCACAAGTAATTTGATTACTCATTGAAAGTTATCGCCCTCTTACAAATTTTTATTTCAGACTGATATTGTGCTCAATGCTGGTTTGTTGAAATACATGCCTCGTTTACTCCAACATCCAAAACTGAATATCGTGAAAGAAGCAGCCTGGACTGTGTCCAACATAACCGCTGGTAACCCTGAACAACTCGAACAGGTTTTGAAGTCCGGAATAATGCCGTACCTTATCAGAATTTTGCAAATTGTAAGTACAGGTTTTTGAGGAAGTTTAGTTTGAAGATTTAAACTGTTTATTTCCAGGGTGATTTCAAGTCGCAGAAAGAAGCCGCGTGGGCGGTGACCAACTTCACCAGTGGTGGTACCACAGAGCAATTGGTGACATTGGTAGGGATGGGTGTGATAAGACCAATGTGTAATTTATTGAATGCCAAAGACGCAAAAACCGTACTTGTCATTTTGGATGGCTTGGCGAATATACTCACTGCCGCTTCTAAAGTAGGACAGGTGAATGAAATTGCAATTATGATAGAAGAATGCGGTGGTCTTGATAGTGTAGAGAGCTTACAAACCCATGAAAATGAGAAGGTTCTTGAGAAGGCCTATGGTATTATTGAGAACTTCTTTTCTGAAGAGGACGATACATTCGACTGCAAACCAACAACCACTGCCGACGGCATGCTTACCATGCACGCATGTCCTAGCCTACCGAACAACAGTGGATTTTCATTTTAAGCTTTATTGTTTTTAACAAATTCGAACAGGGCCTAATTGTCTTTCTCAAGAAACTAAAAAGAAATCCTTCTTGATGGTTGCAGAGAGGTTTTCTCTTGAAAATTTTCAAATAACAATTTGAACAATGGTTATTATGAAGGTGGACAATTTTTTACATTTATAATTGTTAATTTTGTAAGTTTTCATTGTCGAATTTTTAGAGTTAGATGCTTTTCAAATTTTTCTATACATGTACATCTGAAATGAAAATTCGAATAAACCCAGTTACATTTCCAGTTTTTCTTCATTTATTTTTTACTAAAACGATACACGAGAACGCTAGACCTAAAGCAACTTGATCAGTGGAGTGTAGATAGAGCAATGATTCAGTCAATAGAAATTAATGTCTGAAAAAAAATAAATTTCTGTTCAGAGGGTACTAAAAACACGAATTAAAATGTATTCACTTTATTTTATTAAAAAAATATCAATTTAAGTAAACCTAATTAACGATGAAATATTGGAACTATTGCATTTGCTGCATTTGAGTCTTTTCGGTTAATTGCAACAACGTAAGAACAGTTCTACGATTCAAATCGTGAGGAACGTCGAATAGATTTGCGAAAGCTGCTATACTCCTTGCGATAGATTGATGATTCAGCTCCTCCAAACGTCCACCCATATACTTTTGGAGGTCGGTACTCATGTCGTCTCCCCAATATTCCATCTTCAACTCGACTTCTTCCTTGATCGAATCGAGTAGATGATTTGGGAGTATATTAAAGTCTATGAAGCTTTCTACGTGTGCCATCAGCAACTTGAATTGCCATAATTGGAAGTTGTTCGGTATCAACGAACTACTGAGAATCATCTGAAAAACGTCGAGATGGAACAAATTAATGTCCAAACTTTTACCCAAAAAATTTCAATATAGGATTAGAAAATAAAACTATTTCCAGGTGTAAATGGTCATTTTAAATCAAGTTTAGTAACATTCATTTCAGGAACCAACAATTGTAATCCAATTTGATCACATTTATTTAAGAAAACGTCAACAAATAACGGTTACTGAAATAAATATGGCTCTTCGGAATCATAATTGACGGTTTCTTAAATAAATATTACTGAACTGAATTTCACATCACCATCTCTTAAATTAAATTTAATAACTCAATTCAAATTGATGATTTCTGAAATAATGTGACTAATCTGCATTTTAATTGATTATTTTCGAATTACACCTGGAAATGGTGCAGATATATTGCTGTAATTTTCACTGATCAGAAAAAAGTAGTTGGAAATGAGACAAATTTGATCATATTTACCTTTACGATAGCTGTATAAGCAGGTATTATAACGAGCTTGTCACGAACTGCCGCTTCATAAGTGACCCTGGTCAGGAAATTTTTTATTTGTCTTTCCCCTTCAGAACAATCACAAGGTTCCAAGAAATTCACACAGAAGAGTTTCAGGCCTTCATTGGATGTGAAGTTTTTAATTGTATAGGGAGAAGGATTCCAGGGTGTAATGTTAGACTGACTCAGCATTCTTGCAAACTGACTGTGATGATCGAGTTTATCCTGAAGATAACTCTGACAACCAGCTCTCTGCTTCACTTCTAAAATACCATCCGATGATATTATAATCCTGCAAAAAAAATTTTGTATCGACCTCTTTAAGACGTAAAATAACATACTCCAAGGTTTTCCAATTAAGATCTTTCTTGAACACAATTTTCCAATATCTTTCATCATCAACAGATACTTCTCGAAGATCATTTAAATTGGGTAAAGTTGTAGGTGCCTTAACATTGTAGGATGTCCCATCCATTTGTACTATTTTCAAATTTGCATAACAACTTTTACCCGTATATAAATCCCTAGGTATAATCAGTCTTGTTTCCACAGCCAAAACGTACAAGTGTCTGAACGCTTGCAAATGGTACCTAGAAACGCAACAGCAAAGATTAAGAACAAAACACGTGACTGAATATTTAGTAAATCAAAAATCTTCCTGAAATATCGATGGATTACCTGTTATCATTACTATGAGTGGGAAATTTGGGATAAAAGGCACAAATCAGAGCGGCCACACTGGCAGGTGAATTGGAAAGAGTGAACTTTCCACCACCTAAAAAGAGTAAACCCAACGCCATATGAATTGCTAAGTGGGACCCATAGGTGACGATTGCGCTACTGGATACACCAACTCTCCTCCTAAGATGTCGAATTAATCTCATGATGTCCAAATTTCCAGTTCCTGCCATAACCTGAAAAGTTCAATGTTTATCTTCCTGTTAAATATAGACTCCTCGTCAAAAGTTAGGGATATTGAACACACATCGACAAAAAATGCCAAACTTGGTAGAAACCTGTTTCAAAATTAATTAGAAGATGATAATCGAATCAATAGAAGATTCCAATCAATATTTACGCTGCAATTGACTCTAACCGAGTACGAACCACTATAAAACAATTTTCAATCACTCACCATCGAAATTGAGAGCAACAGAACATTAAGGCACGTTTCGATTGTTGTTTTTCCAGCCAACTCAGAAATCGACTTTCCAGTTAGAGAAACAAACATGTGACAAAAATGAAGCAAAGACCTGAAAGCCTCCTCATTGGCAGTGCCGGCGTATCTCAGGCCCATTGAAAAACATGCTCCCGCTATAATATTACAATATGCTTGGCTGGAAAAAGAATATTTACTGAATATAACTTCTGATTTCAACTCTTAGCTTACTTCATAGCTTCATAATCGACCTCTCCAGACGATGCTGAAGGCTGAACCATACAATACGGTCTAATACTTTTGGGAACCTGATTTTCAATCCAATCTCTCGTAGGTCGAATGTCGTCCCATAAGATAAGCGATTTGGATATAATCCTCAACATGAGGAAATCCGGCCTTATGAAATCCAATAAATATTGCGTTTCGGGCGGAGACATCCAATCGGCAATAGTTTTATTCATTGAGCCGAAATACATGAGACCAAGGGCAAGTGTAGCCCCTGGTGCGGTCACATCTAAATTGACCGATGCCCCTTCCCTGATTTGAAAGGAGGGGACTTTGTACTTATCCTTCTGAGCACCTAGGAACAATTGCAGTAGTGTTATAATAAGATCCAGATAAGTTTAAAAAAATTTAAGTTGACTTACCAGTAAATGGTCTCTTTATTCCTCCAGTCATGTAATAGTGCAACATATCAGAAGTATTCATGTCTTGTGATCCTGACTTACCCCCCCTTTGTAGCATGACTAACCCGAGACCCAATCCTGCAGCCAAGGCGTAGGATTCCCTGTCGGTGCTATTTTCCATTTCAGGACCGGGAGGTCTACCGATTTCCGACAAAAGAACTTCGGCCATGTGGGAATGTGCGGTTCCCTGGTAAAGCAGTCCAATACCAAGCAGTGAGGTAACTTGCGGAGCGTGCGTGAGATCCAACTCCATCGAAGTTGGAGGCAAGAGAGCCTCTAGATGAATACTAAGCATTTTAGTAACAGCCATGTGGCAAGTTCCTCTGTGAGCACTCGCAAAACCTTCAAATTATAATCAAATGAATAATCCTTCGAATTGAGCTTCAAGCAGTTTATATCTGTATCAATAAATGAGATTTGTGAATTTTTTTGGGTAACTTGCAAGTCATCTATACCTAATCAACTCTTCAAACTGTTTGACTGTTTGTCCAGGGTAATCTCCGGATTCGCGAAACCGATTTTCTAGAGTCTCTAACTGTTGGAAAGAAGACTCTATAAGGAGGACCTTAGACTACAGTTCATCTTCCAGTTCACTGCCATCTTGAAAGAACATCTCAACATCTCTTGTGCAATTTATTGAAAATCGTTTTAGAGAAAATATGCGACGACATTTTTGGAGAATGAATCAGAACTGAGAAAGTAGTGAGCAAAAAAGGTTCATATTTGAGCAAAAAATTCGTCAGATGACGAACTTACCTAAAAGAAGACCAACGGTGATCATTTCATGTTTTTTACTCAAGTGTTGGTAGATATTCCACACATCTAGACGTTTCAAATGCCCATGCAAACCCATAGCCAATAGAAATCCGCCATATTCCATATCCTTATCGCTTGTTTTGGGTTTATTGAAAACTATCCAATAACGGTCGATAATATTGGAATTAGGTGAAATTGTCAAGCCTGTCGCCACGCCATTGTGGAAGAGAGGCCACAAATTCATGTTAGATGGCGCATCTATATGGGATAGTTCAATGGTGGTGCCTCTTGGGGCACCTCTACCAGTTAAACATAGCTGGGGTGCATGAACAGGTTGAATCATCAGAGGAACAGTAGTTTGAAGGGCGAACATTCCCCTTAAATAGGTAAATTGATGTTATGCTTCTTTCTTACGAGAAAACCAAGACGTACCTTCCGACTGGAAGCGCCATTGTTCTGGTGCAAACAGCAAAAAGATGTTTCTCTTGTTCCTCAATGAAATCATGATCAGAAATGTCAGGTCTTTGAACGATTGCAATTTCTACAGGTCTAGAACTTTGCAACATATTTCTGGTTTCATCAATTCTCATATCATCCGGGAAAATGAGATTTGTGATATCACAGTCTATGTTATCCATTCCGTCCTTAGCTGCCAGCTCCGGAGCAGTTGGTATGCTCATTTCCATCGAAGAAACTATGGACTGAATGAAAGAAGGCTCCTCATCAACCTAATAAAATTCAAATTTGAAAAAATTGCGAAAAAACACGTAAGTCTACCCACACCTTATTCGATAAGTTCGAAATATAAGCCAAATCTTCTCGCTGTATCAATAAATAAGCTTCAGTTGGCCAGTCTGTTGGAGGATTTTCCCTACATTTCCATAAGGCGTCGTAGAAGAACAGGTATAACCCAAAGGGTAGAGTGTTCAATACCTGGGTTGTAATGTTCATTTGGGTCATCAACAAAACGATCTCTTCCAGCGATTTGCATGTCGTTTTATTGAAAGGTATATCACTACTAATTTCATTCAATGGCTTCATCACATTTCCTTGTCTGTTAACATTGTGGATATAGCCAGATAAGATGTTACATAGCTGTAAGGGAAGGAAAGGGATGAAATCAGTAATGTTAATACAGGGTGCAGAAGAGAAACTTGCTGATTTGAAGGATCAACAAGAAAAGTACTCCAGATAAGTTTCCCATACATTAAAGCAGTTTTTCATGATTAAAATCACTTTTTTGCTTCAATTCTAGGTCAAAATCTTGTTAGTCAATTAACAATTTTATATTGAATTACCTGAACAATATCTCTGGATCTCTCATTAACGTTCTTTAAATAAGGAAACTCAGTTAAAGCGCAACCCTGTAATAAGTAACTCAAATACTCCATGATATTCACCACTCCTTCAAAACCAACATTATGCAGATTGAACTGCCTACTTTCATTGACAAACCTCCTGTTGCCAGGTCCAACCTTACACCACTCAGGAAAATCTTTCCAATAGTGCAGCGAATATTCAAACATGCTCATATCGTTGCAGATTTGATTTAAAAATATTGCTAACGGTCGTAGTAAGCTCGTTAGGAGTTTGTCTAATTTGAAATCTTCGTACATAAGGTGGAGAGAGAAGTGAATTAGTTTTATATAAGGAAAAAGGACAGAATTCGTATTAATCTTGATTTGTTCCGGAGAATCTTCCAGTGAACTAGGTTCATCATTATCGTGAAATCTGAGCAGGGTGCTCAGTTGTTTAGCGTTCACTTTGTTGTATTCGGAATTTATCAAATGATTCCAATCATCGTCGGAACCGACGAATGACGGCCTTGCTTTTTTAGCAGATGCTGAGGGTGTTTGAGGGTCATCTTTAGATGTATCATTTTGCTCCTCTTCATAACCCAGCAACTCTGACGTAACAAAAAAATAACTATTAGAAATTCGTTATTTTCAGTGTAACAACAACGCTACAAATTTTTTCATACTCACCAAATAACAAAGTGGTAAACATTTCCCACTCCTGCTGATCGGTACAATCTTGTGTACCCAAACCATTTCTGGTTGTATACCATCTGGTAAAAAGAGTCATAACTGCATCTCTTTGAAGACAATGCCAAAGTGCATTCAGACAGTGTTCTACTAGTGGAGATGTGGCAAGAAGAGGAAACTTAACTCTATAAAAAGTTTTATCTGAGTAAATTAATGTAATACGATTCTCCAGAGGATCCCTAAGGCCTTCAACTGAAACGTTACCTGAAAAAAAAATGAAACGAAGGATCACGATCTACATTTAGTATACTGGTACTAAGGATGAACAATCGTACCTTGGGGTGGCATAGATACTTGGTGCATATTTGGACGATCAGACGGCAGCACTGGAGAAAATAGTTGTTCATCGAATTCGGGATCAGCCTGCTTACAATGGGGCAACAAACTGCTTCTCCTTCAAAAATATTTCAGAAATGTATTCTCACTAAAAAACGATCAATACTCATGTTACCTTGGGAAGGAAGAATTCAGCTGTGTTTGAAATCTTCGGAGGTAAGGAGTAGGAGTATGTTTCACCAGAGTGCCATCTAGATGTAATTTTCCGACCAAGGTCATGCCGGAATACAGACTCACATTGCCTGAATGTTCCAAAATGGCCAGCATATGTAAATGCTAAGAAATCATGTAAATCATTGTAAATAATTTAAAGGAGCATACATACCGGAATAGGGACGGCATCTTTGGCACTTATACTAGTTGATGCTCCAAACATAAAATTCGAGCCATTTGTGAAGTTGGCTTTTACCATGAATAGCCTCAATTGGGATACATAACAAAAGTAACTCTGTCCAGCCAAGTCATCACAAACAAACACCTTTGAAGCTCTAGCATTTTCTCTGAAATTGAACTTAAATTATTTAGAAGGTCTTAAACACCACTAACATACTGAAAAACCCACATAAAATCTACTATTTATTGAACAGAATAGTTACTTAAAGGGATCGCCTGAATAATATCTCTGAAAAAATTAGAAGGTTGAAAATTTACTGTATAAGTTTCTCATATTATTCTGAGTAAAGAAAAAATGATTTTATTCCTCTGAAGAGATTATATGAAAGGAAAGGGTAGAATATTTGGGTATGAAATTCTCTTACTTACCCTTCCATAGAGGGTTCTGTCCATACATGGTCTAAACATATTGCAGGAAATTGTTTTATGGGTAATAAAGACCTTGACATATCCAAAGACATAGCTTTATCCAAATTATATGTGCTTGAAGGTTGACTCAAATCATAATTGGTAGCTGTGGACCCAAATGCAGAATGAGATCTACTGAAACAAGTTTAATTCAAAATAATAGATAATCATTAAACATGAACAAAGGCAAATAACAAATTATTTAAAAAAAGTAGCTTTTATTACCTTACTGAGGACACAGTAGGGCTATGGGTTTTAGAATGCGTATGAAGATTTGAGAAACTGTTTATTCTTCCCACAGAATTCAATATACTTGGTACATTTCCTGAGACATTATCCCACATGGATAAACGGTTTTTTAACTGAAAGAAAAAAAAACAGATTTCCGGAACACTTGTATCATGAAGAACCCCCATTTACCTTCAGAGAATTGTTGACAGTTGAGGAAGAATTCAATCCTAGACTCTTTTCGTAAAAATCTTTTTCTTCAGGTCTACATTTTCTTATTCTATATGCGAAGTGTTGTTTAGCTTCATAATCATACAAAACACACAAACTGGGAGATTCACTTGTGAAAATAACCTTCACATCAGGATTACTTAATATTTGTGAATATGAACCCTTACTCATTACAACTGGATAAATATCATCCAGTGGATGAGCAAGAGAATACAACGTAGACTTTGCTCCAATAGGAACATCTTTGGAATCACCTAGAATATAATTTACCAAGTGAATCCAAGCCGATGTGTGAGGATGGCCCAGCACTTTTAGACTTTAAAAAGGTTCTTTTTTTGCTGAATTTGCTGTTAATTTTTTTTTTATCGATGCAGTTCTAGAGATATTTCAACAAATGTTTGAAATGGACAAGCAAAAAAAAATATTCGAAAATCTAAGAGTGCTGGACCAACTTCATACACAATCCAAGCAAGTCGTATTATTCTATAACAATTTTTTTATCTTGAAAACGAGATTAAAATTACCTACCATCTGTAACTTTCCTACAAATGATTATTCCAAAATCTACAGCCCAAACCTTTTCTATAGGAAATGGAACCGCTACTTCGAAATCTTCACCAGATTCAGCAAACACTTTAATGGTTTGATTACTAACTACACAAATGCTGGGAACTTCTATACTTTTGTAGTCGGGATTCATCTCATTCACCGCAGTATTGTAAGTGGGTCTTTCAGATCGAAAGGTACACCACTGAATGCATAAAATTTTATCTTCACACCTATATGAACAAATTATTTTCTTCAAAGGTTCTAACAACGATCCATATGTATTAACAATACTTCTCGACCAAACAACAGTATATCCTTTAACATATAATTCATCCTCTACATAGCCAGCTCTCAGTTTCGTATTCAATTTAGTAGATTTGTTTTTTGAAGTATTTTCAACAGCTAGTATTGATTCTGGAAACACAATTTTTTGCAATTACGAACCTCTCAATAACATTTTCAGACTCACTTGATGATTTCTCATTCAAGGAAGGGCTAAACTTCGAGCTGCTTGACAAATTTTCACTGCCAGTGGAGAATCTTTTTTTCAATTTGGATCTATTTGAAACACTCATCCTGAAGTTCAGTGAATCTCCATAAATAGACTTACTGCCATTTTGTTGGAAATGGTTACTCAAAACATTCGATGGTAAACTTTTTGAAATCGTTGAATCATCAAGAATCAAGGGATTTCTCAACATCCAAAACTCTTTTTGACTTTCCCTTTTATCTGCTAATGATATCATATCTAACATATATATGATTCTAGCATCTGCTCTCTCACGGCTAGTTGGCTCAGGACTTTCCTGCAAATTAATGTATTCAACGGTGGATTCACAAGATCAGTTAATTTTCTAAAAAATGTCAAAATATAAGCCTTTCATGTTTTTCAACATATTGGTTTCTTATGTCATGGATATTCAAGAGTCTAAATTCTTAGATCAGTTCATTGTATAGAGATATAGAGTACTTATAGACATTAAAAATGTAATTAATCAAAATATTAATTGGTGTCTTTCATATGGTACATTTGTGCCACAATAGACTGCTTTGGTTGCAATGGCAGGTCTAGTGGGTCTGATCAACACACCCAACAATCTGTAATCATATGGTACAGTACTACATCGAAAAAATTTTGTTTTGATAGTTGCCTCAGTATTAAAATTCAATTCATATGCTTTTCAACTCCTAATTTAATAATTGCACCAAAAAATCAAGAAAATAAAACTTACCCGATCAGATGGCACATAATCAATTGGGTCGCTGTGAATGCTATAATTTTCACTAGAACTCTCAGGATAATATGCCTGCAATTTATTCAATATATTTGATTTCAAGCACACCAATTCATTTTAATCAATACTACTTATATCAGTGAAATGATTTTTACCTCTGTTCATCAATAGTTATCATATTATTTTCAAGTATAAAAGAAATATTTATCTAATGCAGTTTTTCACCAGCTTTCATTATTTTAGAAAAGAGTGCATAACAAGAACAAATGAGATATGACGTTGAAAATTTTCCATTTTGTTAAGTTAGGAAGGATCAGAATTGTAAGATATTTCACCTGTCTATAGATTTCACAAACATCTTTCTCGATATTGGAATTGTTAGAATCTTCGAAGTAATAATCGCCTAATAGCAGTTTTTTATATGGACCAGGGTGGTCCTCAACAACTCGACGTCCACTGGGGACGAACTCCTAGAAAAAATAATATGTACATTAATAATGAACTAATGAACTAAAATCTGAGAAGTACCTACCTCAGAATTCGCTGCCGAAATCATATCCTCGTTATTTTCATCCAGATTTGCAATTTATTGAGAAAAGACGAGAAATTTCTTACTTTCAAATACGATTTTGGATATGTGATTACTAAGGGAGCAGTTTTTTGTGATATGCTTATCATTTGTATTAAAAAACTGCACCAATTTAATGTTATTCAATTTTGATTCCTTCGAATTCAAATAAATGTTACTTGAATTTAAGGTTAGCGGCTGCTGTCACAACTGACATGCCCACAGCCAAATGGACCTACACAATTTTTAATCATCAGAACTTCAGTTCCGCTACTGTTTCCTTTATGAAAGTAAAGATTTCATGAATTTCAGTCGATTTTTGCAGTCATTCACTAATTGTCTTCTTAATTTCGCCAAATCTTGTCGATAAACGTATTATTTCGAGTGGAACAATGACTGTATTCAACCAACACCAACTCATGTCGTTTAATGGTTTTAACGAATCCGAAAACGAATTTAATTAACTGGGAAAACTCCCATACGTATCGGTATATCTTCCTTCCATCTACAAGGGATTTCGTGTGCGGTTATCTATGTTCGTGTGCATCCATTGTCCTAAATCTTATGATATAAATACCTTGAAATGGATAGCGGAAAGAAATTAAAATTCCGTCAACTTGCCTTTTGTCGCAGTGATGAAGGAAAATATAGCTGTTACTTTATATATGCTCTCTATATTCCTGGATGAATAAGTTTTATACAATAGCTTTCAGAAACTTTTGGTAAGGTATCGTCAAAGCTCTTTAATTATGGTATGGTATCTCCATAAAGTGACACTTCACGCAACTAGTGGTGTTACGATTAAATAATGGCCAAAATCGACAACCAATTCTCGATTTTTTAGCGATTGAAAAACTTTTCGTAGCACATCTGCATCAGTTAATCTTATCTGTTATTCTGTTTCCACCAAGAAAATGTTATATTAGTTACCATCACTTGTACTCTTTGCTCACGCAATTTGTGGAACACATATTATATGGGTTGTCAAAGAATATTGAACTTTTATATGCAGGTAATAAAAGCTTCGTTTGATCAGTAGATACGTAAAAAAACTTTCTTGAACCTCCTTATTGCCATTTTACACGGGCTTTAGTGGGTATCGACTGTGCCTAGAAGATAGTCACAAAGACAAGTAGTCTTAAATTTAATATGAATATCACGAAAACGAATGAATTGAATGGAAAAAAAAATTTAATATGCTGAACTGAATAGAAAGGCCTTTCAAATGAGGTATCACTTACTCCATCTTAATATGCCTACCGAAAAAATATGTAGGAACATGAAACAGGAAAAATTTAATGAAAGCTGAAAAAAATATTATTGTAGCTCAGTCTAAAGCTGAATAACAAGCAAGAAAGTATTTTACCATATCCATCAATTATTATACATACTTAATATGTCGTCTTATTGTGATGAAACAAAAACTTTTTGAACATGAAAGGTTTGTAAAGTAGATATCTGAAAGTTTGATTCGTTATTGAATCCAAACGACTTGTTTTTTGTTACCTATTCCCCTCAAATGACATTATTTTCCGATAACAATATTCGACCACAACGCATTGCCTCGTTATGGAAGTGTTAAGGTATCAATAATTGAGGGGTTGAAATCCATCACAATAATGTTTCATGTCGAAAAGGACAGAATTCATTTATAAAATGAGGTGTACATTTACCGTTTATGGCTTATTGCTAAGCAACAATTCGTTTTATCGCATATTTAGTCCGACTCTCATATCGTGATGATATGTGTGAGGGTTCAGAAACGAAACGTTAAAAAAAACTGATCGATACTAATTAGTAGGTTTGAACATGGAGTTTCTGTTACTGTTACTTTGGATGACTTCATCTTGTTGGACACAAGATGTTCAAAAAATTAACATCTGTGAGTAAAACTTAAAAGAATGTTTCGTCCAATTACTATTTTTATCGAGTACCTATTCTCCTAGATTAACCAGCAGAAAAATCTTAGAACTGATGAATATACGGTTGTATCAAATTCATTCTAATTTAAACAATTTTGGTTACATTTTCGAAAAGAAAAGTGTGTTAAGTATATGAAGATTTGTGTGAGAAGGACAGAAAAATTTGTTTTTCATGCACCATTGAATGAGTATTAACCGGAAAATGAAATAAACTTTCAATTAATTTCATTTATCTTTTTTGTTTCTCAACCTTCAATATGCTTCGAATGAATCACAATTCTACATAATCTATTTTCTATTAATAATAGAGAATAAATGTGATGTTTGTAGTATAGGTACATTGAATACTCTGATGTCTAGTTCGATTTGAAGCTTAATTTTTGTTGAAAAAGCTCGATCAGCTGTGTTTGATAAAAGAATATACTTGCCTTACACCAAAATCTTTCGTCAAACTGCTATTTGAAGGTACAAAAAAGAAAGAAAGTGGTAAAAATATGAAGTCAATTCGTTGGTTCTTCTCGAACAACAGTTTTGTCCTATTTACCTAATAAAATAGCTTATTTCGCTTTCAGGTATTCCGTTTCAGAAATCTCAATATTCATTATCTGCTTTAAAATAGTTTAGATTTTAAAACAGAATAGTTCTAACTATTTCAAAATGCCCGGATATGTTGAATCTCTTATGATGTGAAAATTGATGCTTGAGCTCACAAATGATCTTTAGGTTGAGTCCATCTATAGTTACGCTTTCTTTCTGCTTTTGTGGAGACAAATTTATAGAAAACTAGGGAAATAATTTAACAAATCAGTAATACAAGAAGAAGAATATTCAATCTCGTAATTATACTAATAGTCCAGTTCTCATCATCAATAACCTGAGCATTAATTGTTGTAATTCATTATTAGTGTGACTGAATCTACTTTTCGAAATTACAGGTACACATACTCGAGAAGTTATAATAGGAATAAAATATGAAATTAGGGATGGATATAATGTTCAAAAGGAGATACATTAATTTTCTTCTATGAAAAGACTTTGTCTTATTTTTAATCTCGATTTGAGAGAATTTATAAGTATCATTACGACTCTATCATAACTCCTAGTTCTTCCTTGTATCAACATTTGCGGTGAATCAATACACATTTTCATGATAAATGATTTCGGTTTGACATTTTACGTTTGCGTTAGGAAATGATTGATGAGTTTGTCGCGATTGTGTAGATACTAACGGATAGTCTGAAAATCATTTGTCGTGATAATTGTAGTCCGCACTCTATTCAGTAGATTCCATTGAAAAGGGAACATTTTTTTAAATTTGAACTGGACCTTCGTTTTTTCACCCTTCGCTGTGACCCCATCCCTTTCCAAATTGGTTTAGGGAAGCTAGGTCATACTATTTCTTATGAGGACTTTTTATGAGATATAACAGAAATCAGAACGAAATATTTTATATCGAGAAAAGAAAATTCAATTATTCATCCAGAAATATATGGCATGACCAAGTTCTAAATTGAAATAAGACATGATAAAATAAATTTTGGCAACTTTTTTTTTGCAGCATTTCGAACAAAACATATATTTTTTATTCTGTTCCAATAAAGATACATGCAGAATCGACTGTAAGGATTTCTATAGACTAAAACCAAGTTACTAAGTTGCCTAAAATGAAAAAAATACTGAAGAAAATTGAATGCATTTGTCCTTTGAGATTTTTGGGTCATCCAGACTTGATCACAGCATTGTTTAAAATTTTTAGTGTTCGTGAACGAGAAAGGAAATATTATTGCTGATAAAGGGGTTGAAATAGCACTTGCCTATATAAAAAATAGTGCTAAACTTGGAGTAGAGGTAGATTTGACCTCGATATCCAGCAATAGGACGGATGCTATTGAATTACTAGAGCTATGTGAGTAAATTGTTTATTGGTGTGACGTATTTTTTGTAAAAAGACAATTTTGACCACCTTAGTTTTACGTTGTGATATGGTTTTTAATTTGCAGTGTGCAAAACGTACGACGATATGATTAAAGATTCGAAACCTCCCCACTTAGTACTAGACACAACAAAAACAGGTTTATCATCAGAAACGGTAAAATCAGTATCAGCAGCTCTTGGTCTACCAACCATTACTGCTTCATACGGCCAAGAAAGAGATCTGATCAAGTGGAGGAATATCGATGAGGAAGAACAGAAATATTTAATCCAGATCAACCCTCCCACAGATATAATTCCACAAATAATCAGGGATATTGTCGAAAGGCAGAATATTACGAATGCCGCTATTATGTACGATTCTTATTTTGGTGAGAAAAGTGAATCATTAATTTGAATGATTAAATTTATTCATTACACATATGTTTTTTCGAAGTATTCACATCACAATTTTCTTTAGAGTAGACGTCAGAAGATAATGTTTTTTTAGTTTGAAATTCAAACCTTTTTTGCTATTTTTCAGTAATGGGTCATAAATATAAAACTTTGCTACAAAATATTGCAACTCGAAATATTATCACCGCCATCGACAAAAACAAGATAGATATTCAAATACAGAAACTGTCGAGAATGGATCTTGTGAACTTCTTCGTACTTGGTAGTTTAGACACGATAAGGGATGTTTTAACAGAGGCTTCGAAAAATTCCCTCCTCAGAAAAACGTATGCTTGGCATGTTATTACTGCTGATGAGGGAAATATAACATGCGACTGCAGGGAAGGGAGAGTTCTCTTCATCAGACCAATACCAGAGCCGACTTTCGAGAAAAGAATGACTGAGATCAAAGAAATCTATCATTTTGATATGGCTCCTATGATAACAGCCATCTTTTATTTCGACTTAGCCTTGAAATCTTTTCTGACAATAGGGTAAGTTGTTTTACCTACCGCTTTACCTATCATATCAAAAATAAAACTAAAAAAACTAAATCTACATACAAAACAAAGAATGTTGTGGCTGAATGAGATAAGAACACCCAATAATAGTTAAATATTTTGATAACAAGATGAAATATTAATTTGATGATTTCAGATCAATGCTTCGAAAAGGACAATGGCCAGAAAGCATGAAGGAATACATATCATGTGATGATTTTAATGGTACAAATACACCCAAACGTGCAGATTTAGATTTATTAACTGCTTTCAGGAAGGTAAGTTCTTAAAAATGGCTTGATTGAAAGAATGTTACTCGGTTATCAAAAAATTTGGTTTCCTTTTTCTCAGGATTAAACCCTTTGAACTTTTTTTTCTTCTTCTAGCGTTCAAGCACTTTGAATGAAATAATAAGTACATATAAGTTTCACTATGCGCTTTTTTTCTTTTTTTTGTATGTACATCCTCTTTTTCTGGATTTTTTGAGGAGATGAATGAAATTTCAACAATTTCTCATGGTTTATTCGGAAGTTGCAATGAATCCTTCAGAATTTTCTATAAAATATTGTTTTTCCGGTTGAAAATTGATAACTTGGGTCAAGCGTTGCGATATCTTCCATTTCTTCATGATTTTTACAGGAACATACCGAATCTCCAGGCTATGGTCCCTTCGTGATAATTTCTAATGGAAGAAGTTCGATACAGTTCCTAATGGAGTTATTTGTTGCGACTTTCAGAGAGAATAAGATGGAGAGCTTGGAATCTATTGGAACATGGGATGCTGGATTCGACAGCAACCTAACCCTGTCAAAACCTGAAATGATGGATAATTTCACATCGGCTCAAATTTACAGAGTAGTTGTAGTAGAAGTAAGAAAGTAGATAATAGGTTTGAATTTATTAGATTTTTTGTGGCTTATTGAAAAAACCTTTTGAACTGATACACCAGTGATAAAAGTTTATATATCAAGTTCATTTTTACTAGGCCATTAGGCGAAAGTGAATGTAGTTTGAAGTGTGTACGTCAACTTTCTCCAGCTTATTTTGCAATAGTTGCAAAATGGCGAATGAACGAGTCACTGAATTTGTCACTAGATTGAAATTGAAATCTCCTGGTAATTCTGTTACCGTAACTATTTTATGAAAATAAAAACATTTTTTCTCAAAAATATGTATATTGAATATGAGAATCCCCCTTTGGGAGATTTGACTAATATCAGTTTTTGTCAAATATCTTCTGAACAGATATCGATTGAAATCTTTTTGAGAAGGACTTGTTGCATAGATATCATTAGAAACGAAAAAGGTGCTTTTGTAAATCTTAAATTGACTACGTCGATTAATGCCAAATATTTTATATATTTGGTTTGGTCTAGAAGGTATGGTAGATTCAATAAAATATGGTGAACCATTTTAATATTAACGTTAATGATCTTCAGTTAGTAAAAATTGGCTCGATTCGAAGCCAATACACTAAATTTATCATCAATCATGCGTTGTTTGTTCAATTTCGTAATTATTATACCATTTACTATTCAGTTATAGGTAGTAAAGTTATCTTTCGTTTATTGTGGTCAGTTTCAACAATGGATTATGGATTTGACAGTTATAAACAAATAAAAGATTCATCCACACATTCATTATGCATATAAATAACTGTCGGATATTTCACAGCAAAAACCCTTCATTTTCAAAGACCCAAATCATCCCAAAGGCTACAACGGTTACTGCATGGAGATGATGGACATGATAGCCCAACTACTTGGTTTCGATTACGTGGTACAAATGGCCTCAGGTAATGCTTTCGGCCAAATGGACGACCAAGGAAAATGGAACGGCTTGGTGAAAGACATAATGGAGAAAAAAGCTGACATCGGCTTGGGTTCGATTTCCATAATGGCAGAAAGAGAAAGCGTCATCGACTTTACTGTACCTTACTACGACCTTGTAGGCTACTCCATCATGATGAAATCCTCATATGTACCACCGTCGCTCTTCAAATTTCTCAGCGTCTTGGAGGACGAAGTTTGGATCTGTATCCTGGCGGCTTATTTCATAACGAGGTTATTATTTTCTTTGAGAGCTCTTCCAATTAGTTTAATTCATTTAAATGGATACATGCTGCCATCTTCACCTGAGAGTTAGGAAAGTGTAATGATTTATCTGAAGGACCAATGTCGATGGCTCTTGTATATGACAATAAAGAACAGTTTTCTCTCTGTAATGACTTGGTACTTGTTGTTTATTATTAATTCAATGTTCACCTCTTTTCAGTGTTCTGTTATGGATATTCGATAGATACAGCCCTTACAGTTACCAGAATAACATGGAGAAATATAAGGATGACGAAGAAAAACGCATATTCAGTTTGAGGGAAAGTTTATGGTTTTGTATGACGTCGTTGACCCCTCAAGGAGGGGGGGAAGCTCCCAAAAACCTATCAGGTCGTTTGGTGGCTGCAACTTGGTGGCTCTTTGGCTTCATAATTATCGCATCATACACCGCAAATCTGGCAGCCTTCCTGACTGTTTCCAGACTGGAAACACCTATAGAATCTCTGGACGATCTTGCTAAGCAGTATAAGGTCAATTATGCGCCGGTCAATGGATCCGCAACCATGATTTATTTCAAAAGGATGGCCGCAATCGAGGAAAAATTTTATGAGTGAGCTTCATAATTTTACCAATCCATAATTTTTTGAAATTTTCCTATAATATCGTTCTGTACATCATATTATGTTTCATGCAAAATTTTGCATTGAATTCTATCGTCAGAATTTATGGTCAAAAATTGATAAGAATGTGAGAATTTCATTGGTGTTTCTTTGCAGAATATGGAAGGACATGAGCTTAAATGACAGCTTGAGCGAAATAGAAAGGTCCAAACTAGCTGTTTGGGATTATCCAGTCAGTGATAGGTACACCAAGATTTGGCAAGCGATGCAAGAAACTGGTTTTCCATCCTCCCTTGATGAGGCTATAGCTAAAGTGAGGTTGTCGAAGTCAGCAACTGATGGTTTTGCCTTCATCGGGGATGCTACGGATGTGAAATACTTCCAGTTGATAACATGCGATTTGGTGTCTGTTGGTGAAGAATTTTCGAGAAAGCCTTACGCTCTGGCATTGCAGCAAGGTTCGCCACTGAAGGAGAAACTGAATACAGCGTAAGGCAAATTTTGACCGGAATATAAAAGCATTCAGCACATGCATTTTTGTGCAGATATACACAACTGGTTTTCAAATTCTACTTTATCATTGCTGAAGAATTAGTATTTTCCGAATTATCCATAGGTAATTAGTATCAATTTCCAGGATTTTACAGTTGGTAAACCAAAGAAAACTAGAGGAACTTCGATTGAAGTGGTGGGATAACAACCCTGAGGCACAAAAATGTCCAAAACCGGAGGATCCTTCAGACGGAATCAGTGTTGCCAATATTGGAGGAGTATTCATTGTAATTTTGGTCGGTATTGGTCTAGCGATTGTGATTTTATGTATTGAATATTATTTTTATACCAAACATAAGCACGGTAAAGTTGAATTGATTAGGGGAATACCAAGGTCTCCTAGACAGGGGTTGGAAGTAATAGATAGAAGTCGAATGACATTAGGAAATAGGATGAACATGCCAATTGAGGAAAACCATATGTATCCACCCGGTAAATGAATCAAAAATCTTCGTTGACTAAAGGAGAATTTGAAATATTTTCCGTAGACATAAAGTTCAAGTCAGTGTGCATATGTATATTATTTGATTTGATAATTTACAATCTTTCTCTCAGTACTAACTTTTTGAAATCTATAGTATAGTAGTAATATTGTTGCATCACTACTTCTTGTGTGAACCAGAACACTAACGAGAAAACATTGAACTGAAATACTTGAATTTTATAAAAAAAATAAAATTTGAAGGGGGCATTAAGAAATCATTGAAACTTTTCTATCAAGGTAAAACACACTGCTCAACAGTTGATAGGGAAAACGAATTTACAGTTGTTTTTTGGAGGGATGAAACCCTTCATTCTTTCATTCTTTTCTGAAAAAAAAAACAATAAGAATACCAAATAAACATCCTCTGTTATCTGAACAAAATAAACATCGTGAAATGAATTGATGGAAAGAGCATTGTATGTTGTTCCTGTTAATCTTTATAGAACACGTAAGAAAGAAAGTGGACGAATGAAGAACATTAAATATTTTTTTATTTGAGGGTCTTTTTAATTTGGTGGAAAATAAAAGCCTTGTACAATTTATATATGTGATTTTATTCAAAGCTCCTCCTTTCTCCCAACACTCTTCATAAATATGATATCAATTCTGCGTCTCATTTGGCACATAATTATATTCATGATAACATCTTTTATCTCCTATTTCCATCTCTATAATCATAATTTTGTTTCTAACATTGAAATATATAACATTCATTCTATTTCTCGACTGTATTTGTCTTATCTTTGGTACATAGCACCTTACAGTTTATGCTCAATTTTAAAAATGTTCAATACATTAAAAAAGCTACAATTAATGATATCCCTATGGTAAATCGATAGAATCATCAATAATTCGATATAATAAAATATTAGGTTTCCTGAATTCTAACAGACATATCTATACATCAAAAATTCTCCCCACAGTCTTAAATTTATAACATTTAGCTCTTTAACACACTGAGATATGTCTAAATATCTTTCAACAATTAATTTTTTCGATCAATGGAAGTTGCGGTACAGTTTGACGGAACTGTTGGTCAAAAATTTTTCCATAAATTCAATATTGATGTTTGGATTTTATATTTCTTGAGTATTTGAATTTTGCGACTGATGTATCCCATGATAGAGGTGTCTAGATTCGTTATTTCAGTCCAATCTCGGTTTATAACCACGTTTTTGCCTAAGTGATTGGTCGTATGGAAGCAAGTGACTATAATGGTTTTACTCCCTAAGGGGCGATCCATTATAAGTATAATTTAAGCGACAATGAAGTGCCCCAATCGAAAATAGTGAAGGGAAGAGATTAGAGTAAAATTATTCACTCGAATGTTCTTTTTCCTAGAAGGAACAATTGGACCAGCTGATTCATGTGAGTATCATGAGAATACTCGTTTAGTCAACTATCACCAAGGTGAGATAACGAATCGACGCTAAAGTGTTTTTTACTCACTTATTTAGTCTGAAGAGAAGTTTCTTGAACTTCTTAATTAATATTTAGATAATAAATGTTTGTATTACAAAATTCTCTTGCTTACCAAACCGTACATTATGATAAGCTTCAAAGGTAATGTCAAGTAGGCTTTGAAATTTTGACAGTTGAGCCTTCGTATTGGAATTTCATAGACTATTTTCGGAGTTCCTTCAAAAAGCTTCCTCAGAGGGTTATTCTTCCATACAACGACAAAAAAGTGATTTTTCTAGAATAATGCAGGCAATACATGTATTGATGTGCAAATATCTTCCAGAAAAGTCCATATGTTATCGACTGGTTTAATTCTTCAACCACAAGACTTTTGAAAAACTCATTTGCGCAGAGATAAGTATAATAAATGGAAGTAGGAAATTGAAACATATATTTAGTCGCAATTCATCGAAGCCTGAAGAGGAAGAGTCCAACTTGGATCATCATCTTATTCCATATCATAAGATCAGTTCAACAGCGCATATGCCTGCCTAAAATTAAAGTCGCATTTCGAGGAATCCCTATGTATATTTAGTTTTAATTGATTAATTTGTACCCATCCTTTTCCACATCATATATCACTATCGAAAGCGAAAATTTACATGTAGCATATTTGTTAAACATTCTTCTTTTATCACCAGTATGTCAAGTATATTAATACGTTGGTCAGAATGATTGGACATGTTCGTCGACATTCTTTCTCATGTCCAAGATGGAGGAGGTCGAACGCCGACGGGGGAACGTCATATCGAGGAATCGAAGACGGCCATGGACGAGGAGATGTCTGCGTCAGATTGACAGCACTCCAGAAATTCGTCTAAAGTAACAACGCCATCTTTGTTCTTGTCCATTTTCTGAAACGAAGCAAGATACAAATATTTTCATCATATTCAATACTTTATCTTTAAGGTTTTATCCAAAAGTTTATTATGTCAGGTCTTCGAAATAATAGTACTTCAAACAATACGAGCTTTAACATTGTTTCATCAGAAACTGTGAGAATTAAAGCTACTAGACTTCAGAATAAAAAATCGATAAAAGTTTACTTCGTGGATGTGTGATTGAGTGAATCTGTCAGCAATAAAAGTTACTTCAGTAGGTTTGGAGATTAATCCCGTAATTTCCGCTTCATAAATGGCAACGTAGAGAGCTCTTCCTAGGAAACATAAAATTGGATGTTATCTACATTGTCCCTCTTCACCAGTTCCGCCATCAATAAATTATATAGAAACTAGGCTCGTTACTGCTGCAGCTAACGACTTTCGCCTGGAAACAGTTTTTAAAAATATGACACAGCTATCATTGTCCTATTTATGTGCTGGCAAGAATGGGCCACGTAATACGAAGATGAGACATTCCAGATTTAATGGGTGTCCGTAAAGAAGGGAGAAAAATTCTTAATTCATATTTATGGGACGTGAGAGATATCACTAAAAAAGGACCGTAATGACGGTATTAACGATGCCAATGAAAAAATTGGAAAAGGAATAATGTTCTACATAACGTTTGCGGTTAAGGTCTGTTGAAACTCGCCATTCTTCGAGGAAAATGATTTTTTCTCAAAAATTGAAGACATATTGTGTTCAAATATTTTCAAGCGACTGTAAGTCCCAGGAAAATCATCGTAGATCTGAATGTGATGAATATTCCGAAAGAGCAACTCTTTTAGTTATAAACCTGAAAATTTCATCTAGATCATCTAGTCCACTTTCGATACGCGTATCTCCCTGATAAATCATCCTAGATCTGAGTGTGATACATATTCTAAAGAGCAACTCTTCTATTGATTAATATAAAAAATTTGATGGGTAAAACTATAAAGTCTTGACAGTTTCTTAACTTCGACACTCGTATCTCCCAGAAAAATCATGGTAGATCTCAACATAATACATATTCCAAAAAAGCATCCTCTTGTAGAAGTAAATATTCGAAAAAATATTCCCCTCAAGTTCCCAAAAGGTCAATAAACGGAATTTCTATTTGGTATAGTTTGGAAGATACTGGTGAGCATCGAATTTGTCATCCCCCTGTATATTTACTCTCAAAATGCAGAAAACATGAACAGATGATCATATAAAAATGAGAATTACGAGAAAGAGAAATATTCATTCGTTATAGATAAGTATAAGTTGCAAAATGGCGCATGCACTGGCCCCAAACAATAATTCTACCAAACCAAAGTTAAATGACTCATCATTAGAGATAGATATCAGATACATTATAGAAAATGAAAAACTCACGACTGAAAAAGAAACAAAATATTGAAACCATTAAGTCAATTTCGTCAATTACAAGCAAGATTTGAAAAATTCTTTGAGCCTTCATGTAAAATCCTGGCTTTAATAAATAATGACACCACCCACTAGGGCGGATGGGCATGTAAATCTGAATTTAACGAGGTTGTAACCGCGAGAGGGCACTCCAATGAGATGAAGGATCTAATTTCGATGGCATTACAAGATTAATGATTTCCACCTACCTGGAATATCCTATCGACTTTCTCTTTCACGGTATTATCGTCGACGCTTGGCTCTGACACTTTTCCCATCAAATCGTAGACGGCATTGACGATGTCCGTCATTTCTTCCCTTGTGATGAAGCCATCGCCGTTGATGTCGTACAATGTGAAGGCCCAACGCAACTTTTCCTCCAAAGAACCCCTCGAAAGAATTGATAGGTTTTGTACAAAATCCTGAAACAGAATTTGTAGACCATTAATTGTGACAATAATAATCAGCAATGAATGTAGTGGTACTATTTACGATGAAAATTTATAGGTAATTGAATTATACAGGGTGCCAGTAAATAAATGCGAAGGACTTAGGGAGATGATTCCTGGATGAAAATGAGTAGGGGTAGTTCCCATAATTTTTTTTGGAAATCGACCTCCCTTCCAAGATACACCCTTTGGAAGGCGATGACGAGTTGACAGTTTTTAATTTCTTTACGGGTTCTTAAAAACACTGGGTCATTTTCTCCAGAATTGAATGGGAAACCATAAGAGAATTTTATTTTTCGAAAATCTATCTCACGAAAACAATTTTTGAATTAAAATCATGAGGAGTTGTTATTTTCAGCAACTAATAATGAAGTTATGAGATCTAAAAAAATTTTTTGAGTAACATCTACTTAGTGCTTCATATTATGTATAGTTTTATGACTTAGCGTTTTTTACGTTTAATTATGGGAATTACCCCTGCTTATTTTTTCAGGAATCATCTCCCTAAGTCCTTCGAATTTGTTTATAGACACCCTGTATATACCTCCTCCAAGTTTGATCAAGATTGTGATGAGCCAATTTTTTATCCAGAAAGAAAACAATAAAACTGCTCTGTACTGTGTATTGTCTCCTTCAGCAATTCTGGTAATTTAAATATGATCTCGATTCTTCTTCTAATGAATCTCCTAAATTTATCTAAAAAAGTTCTAAGCAGTTCGATCAAAGTTTCAAAGGACGACTCCAATGTACAAAACCAAAATCCTGGTAAGTCCGCCAGAAAGCCTTCAAACAGATATCAGCCTGGAGAATGAAACTCTAGAACAGGTCGAGCAGTTCAAAGACTTGGGAAGCTTCATAAATACTAGGGCTAACCTAGAGCTAAACGTCAGAGTGTTTCAAAATCACGACCTTAATCTGAAGAAAAATACAGCTGTTTACAAAGCAGTGGTCCTCCCAACGCTTCTTTACGGAAGCGAAAGCTGGACGCCCTACAGGCGACATATTAAACAGCTTAAACAAACGCAACAACGTCATCTAAGATAGATAATGCACATCAGATGGTTCCACAAAGTTTCGAATGCAGAAGTCTTGCAACGCGCGAGTTGTACAACAATTGAGATTCAAGTAACGAGGGCCCGACTCAGATGGAGCGGCTACATTCTGAGGATGCAAGACACAAGACTCCCAAAAATAGCTCTATTTGGCGAATTCACTGAGGGAACCCGGAAACCAGGAGGCCAGTATAAGCGGTTTGAGGATATACTACATCAATCCCTAAAATCAGTTAATGCCAATCATAACTGGGAACAACTAGCATTTGACAGGTCACAGTAGAGGTCTTTAGTACACAGTTATAATGGAGACTCGAGAAGGATACAGCGGCGGCCAGATCTGGTTGGTGACTCTCCATGCCCGAAATGTGGTAGGATCTGTAGGTCACGGTTGGGTCTCTACAGTCACAGGAGAGCACACAGTCGCAATTAGCCCTGAAAAATTATAAGTCTGTTCGCACTTTTTTTCTTTTTCTTTTTGTTTTCTCCCTTTTTGTAGATTCATTTCCGGCAACGGGATTCAGCAATGAATGAATGAATGGTGTGGAATCCCGAAAGTCATACAGCTATTTTCCTCAGGAAAAAGCAATAAACATGATAATCGGTAATGTAGGTACGTATCTGAATCTAGACAATGTGAAAGATATCCACACCGCTGCGATCCAAAATCTCCCCTAGCTGGAAAGTCCATCGGAAAAGCGGGAAACTTCGAAACAAAAAGGCGGTTTCCGATATCCACCCCGATCCCCGCGAATGCCCTAAAGTTACAACCGAACAACTTCCTCCGAGATCAAAAGGATAATGGAGAAAACCAAACAATTTCAATAGTTTTCTCACATTCTGCCATATGCGGTCCCTTCCAGAAACTTCATGCTGGAGACCCTAAGATATTTCCGGATGAAATTTATCGTGCCCAGTTCGATAGGAATTTGTTGACAAGAACTCGCCCCCATTGATTTTCCGACCAGGGGAGGGATTAACTGTCTGTGAACTTTTTACTGATCCCTCCATTCCTCTGGCGGTTTTCAGTTTCAGTTTGTGAATGTTTGAAATGAGAACCTTCCCACTTCAAAGTCGGCCTTGCTTGTTCCCAAGCGTGTACTGGAGATCAGACGTATCGATTGGGTTTTCCCGAAGTCCAGGTCGGAATTAAGTGGAGCAAATCTGATCAAGGGCTATTCATTTCATGGTTATTTTTTTCTACAGAAATGTGTAGGACTCCCAGCCGTTTTTTCTGAAGGTATCAAGGAAAGTGCTTCCCTAAGTATTCAAATTATTAACACGAGAACAACAACTTGACATCAAGCAGACATCCAGCAGATAATGGCTCCATAATAACCCCTTCCAAAGGCAACCGAAACTTTTTGCCAAGGCCAGCGTTGCCTACTTAAATTAGGTGATAATTCGAGGAGAAAAAAACTCGGAGGATCCTTTAGTTGCTCATTGCCAATAAAGCCTCTAGATTTACTCTGCTCTTTGAGAAACGTACCCCAGAGATTTCTCTTATTCTAACGAAACTGTTTCAGCTCTCATAGTTCATAATTTGGTGAGGGAGTTACACTGCAACCTAAAGGTCTATTGTGCCCCCCATAAGAGCTGTTCACACAACTGTGCCATCCACAACTCCCTCTCCACCTCCAAAGTTCCAATGATCTCCAGTATTTGAGATTACTTCAAGGGGGCTATATAAATTCTCATTCCTCCTATAATTTGCTGCTCCGAGACATTCTTTGAGCAGGCTTGCAAAGGCTAGGCATTCTGTGAGCAGTTGAACAGAAGTTTTCTCATTTTCCCCAAAGAATCTACACTGGTCAGCTTCTGATATTCTCACTATATATGCTTCATAAGTTGAGTGCTGCTAACTTCGTTAACTGCAAAAATTGTTGTGAGGAAATGGTTCAACACATCTCGCCAAGAGCAATTATGTATTTTCAGTTGTAATCAGGAGCCTTTTCACCTTTGTGGAATAAGCAATAAGCTGCAGGTGACCTCGTTAGCTCAGTGAACTACTGAACTCACCTAAAGTCACAGCTGTCTCTCAATTCGTTGTTATTATAGACCCTCAGTTTATCCAGAAGGACAATGTTAAGTTTCGATGTTGCACGAGTATGTATTGATATCTAGTTAGCCTAGACCAGTTCCATGCATATAAAAAATATTGCGTTACCAATTGCATAGCAACGAACAATAACTCATTAAAAGTGTCAGTGTGAAGTTTGAGGTCAAAAAAGTAAACCAGAGTTATGCAATAAATTAAACGAAAGAATTTGTCCACCGAAATTGCGAAAATCGAAAAATTGGAGTATCGAGCCATCATCAAGTACATGCATTTGAAAGGGTTAAGAGGTAAGTAGATTTACGAAGATATGCTTAGTACCCTTGGTGATCAATATCCTTCGTATGCGACCGTGAAAAATTGGACAGCAAGCTTCAAAAGAGGTCAATTTTCCATTGAAGATGATGACCGATCGAGAAGGTCAGTTTCTGTGTCAGTCCCCGAAAATATCAATGCATTTCATGACATGATTTTATCAGATATCCGCTAAAACGAATATCTGAAGCACTGAAAATTTCATACGAACGCGTTCATTGTATAGTTCACGTTAATTTGGACATGAGAAAAATTGCTGCAAAATGGATCCTCAAATGTTTGAATGTTGACCAAAAGCGTGCAAGGGTAGAAGCATCGCGTTCGATCTGTGCTCGATTTGAAAACGATGTAGAATTCTTAAACCGAATTATTACTATGGATGAGATTTGGGTACATTTCTACGATCAAGAACAATCGATGGAATGGCGACACTCTGGTTCTCCAAGACCTAAGAAGTTTCCGTGTCCAAAAATCTGCTGGAAAAGTTCTTGCTTCAGTTTTTTGGAATTTCTATAGAGTAATCATGATTGATTTTTTGGATAAGGATAGAACCATAACCGGAGATTACTATTCGACATTACTGACCACTCTACGGGAAAAAATTAAAGAGAAAATACGTGAAAAGCTATCCAAAGGTGTTTTGTTTTTGCAGGATAACGCCCCTGCACACAAATCTCATGTTGCCATGCAAAAAATTCGTGATTTAAAGTTTGAATTAGGTACTTGAACACCCTCCTGATTCACCAGATTTGTCTTCATCCGACTATCATCTCTATCCTCAACTGAAAAAAAGTTTGAAAGTTCTAGAGACGTTGCAGGTTCGCTGTAATAAATGTATCCAATTCAGAGGAGAATATGTTGAGTAATAAAATATTTTGACATTGAAATTTTGTTTGGTTCTACAGTAGGCTAAGCATTTTTCAATATATCCTCGTAAACCTTTCCTTAGGGTGAATTTGAAAAACTTGATGAAGAACACGATCTAGGTAACATCTAGATCCAGAAGGATGTCATTACTGAGTGTGAGTATTGAATAGAAAGAAGGTATGGTCAGAGGTTCATCTGGATCAAATACTGATGCCATTTCATGTTTGATGAGCATGAAGTTATTTTCCAGACAGTATCTTTCTCTGCAAACGTCCTTTACCATGAAAATCGAATTGGAAGGAAGCGACAAAACTTATACGATGTACGAAACTTCATTTGGGAGGACCAAATACGCTGATACCCGAATACGAAACGAAATTTCATTCTCTCGAAAGATAAGCATAGTAAACAATGTGCAACATTAATTTTGGCAAACAACTTGGCGGATATTTCGTTGGCACGTTCCGAAAGAGCGATTTGAATTCGTTAAAACAAACACGCAACATTCTTACAAACCTCGTATTCTCCGCGTGTTGAAAGTTGTTAGCGTCGGAAACGAAGGCGCTTCTAGCGACGTGATTCGGAGTTGTTTGGCGGACCCAGTCAACTCAAGATTTTATGGTTTAAGAGCATTTTTCCACATGCTCTGGTAGACAACGTGATGATTTATCGCCATGAAAGTTTCATGAAAGAAACAACTGAAAGCGGTCTCTGCGGATAGAGATGCTTTTGAGTGAAATATTTCGTCGTCCATGGAAAAACAAAGTCGTCCTAAGGTTCTTTTTTCGGGAGGGGCTAAATGATGTACGATGTGAGATTTGCTAGGGTATTTCTGACGAATGTCGTCTTAACTTGACCCAGTTCGGATTCAGAAGAGACTGAAAAGAGCATTCAACAGAGCAACAATTATTAAGGCTCACAGAATACATTACAGAGGGATTTCAAAATAAACAAGCTACGGGTATTGTTTCACTAGACGTCGCCAGAGCATCCGACAGAGTATGGCATGAAGAATTACTATATAAGATGAGATGTGCTGGATTAGATCAAAATTTGCAAGTTGATCAGGAATTATCTCAAAAATAGAAGATTTTACGTGAAAGTGGAAGGAGAATGATCAACAACAAGAGATATAGAGGCTGGACTACCCCATGGGTCAGTAGTTGGGCCACTTCTGTACAACATATACATTCACGATATTCCGTAGAATCCAAGAACCATGCTAACGTTAAATGCTGACGACACAGGCATAGCAACCCGACACCGCAACCCAGAAGTGACAGGACGAGTTCTACAAGAAACGATTGACGAAACAAATGACTGGTGCATAAAGTGGAAAATCAAGCTCAATGGACAAAAGAGCCAAGCAATATTACTTCAGAAGAGGAGACTGCGACCCACACAGAATCTAGAAGTTGGCGGCGAAGAAATCAATTGGATTAATGAAGCCAAATATTTAGGAATAACGCTTGACAAAGGACTTACTTGGAAAAGTCATATCAAACAAGCAATCAACAAAACGAAAGCAGCGATGAATAGACGCTACCCTCTGATAGGAAGAGGAAGCCACATGTCGAAAGAGACAAAATTGAAGATCATTAGAGCCGTTGCTAGGCCCCAACTGACTTATGTATCAGTTGTCTGGGCTTTCGCGGCAAAGAGCCATATCAAAAGAATTCAGGCGACTGAAAACAAGCTGGTACGATGTGCAATAGATGCACCTTGGTTTGTCAGGAATAGACAGATTTATAGGGACCCTAAATGGGAAACCATAACGGAATTCATGATTAGAAAAGTAGAGAAATTATTCGAAACAGCGAAAAACTCAAGAGACTAGTGGACTACGACCCAGAGGAAGACAGTAGGATGCGAGCGAATTTACCGAAGGAGACGAAGAGATCAATTGAAAAGAGATTAAAATCAGAACAAAAACTTATTGAATAATCCAATAAAGTGTTATCCAATAGTGGATAAACACATAAATCCCAGCACGATAGTGTGCGAGAAGAAAACCGACTAAGAGATGAACGGTTTATAGGTAAATGCCCGGAACCAATATTCAAGAAGCAGTTAAGGGTTTTCAGTGGGTCTCGAGCTCAGGACAGTGAGAATCCCCACACTTGTTCCCCCTCAGGAGAGTGTGGTTCTTCTGACTTGCAGATTTTCCTCCTGCTACACCAAAAATAAAGGTCGTTTTAGCTCGATCCATATCTGTTGACAATCCATCCTTATTTCCGACTTTCTTGAACGATATATTGAGCGTGTCTTACTATGAGAATGTCTATTTGAGATTTAAGTCGAGAAGAATTACTTAACAGTTTCCTGCTGATCATGGCATGCCCTACAAGTTGTTGGGGTGTACACTTCTATTATGGTCTTCTTATACCATCCAATATTTATCACCTCATCATGGCAAGCCATAACAACTGCATCTGTTTCCAACATCAGCTTAGCCGATTGGGAAAAATCAAAGGATCTAATATAAGTCATCGTCTTTCAAACTCTTGAAATGTGCAGAGTGACTCATATATGATGGTCGAGTAGTTTCTTCAGTTGCGTTGTTCTTTTCTAACTTCCCACTCTTTCCTGTTCTGCTGGGGTGATAGGCTCACTACCTCGTGATCTATAGATAGGTATATAGATGCTTCTCTAAGGCTACCCTTCCAGCCCTAAAAGAAATGTTTTTTGATTCCTAATTTGATGATCAGCTACCATCCTCAGGAGGTCTTCAGTACCTACTCAATATCTTTATCGACGTTTCCAAAGTGGTATTCCATTATTATCATTCAACTTCAGAAGTGGCTGAAATATTTTCGAAATACTCATCTTCAGTCCAATTCTTTGTTTTAGGCAGAATCCGAATATATTTTCAGATTTGATTAGAGTATTATTAGTTTATTCGATTCGCTGATTCGAACAGTCGAGATCTCAAGCTTAAGGTGGAACAAGTGCCATAAAATATTTACGAGAACATTAGGAAGATGTGAAATACACACTTCTCTTTTTAGTTTTTATACCACCGAAACGTTCACAATGTGAACCTGAGCAACAAAGTTTTACCGGCTCGTCCAGAGTTTTATTGGCCAATAAAGTCGTGAAAACATGTGGGTATATATAAAGTGGAATGGATATATTCCACTGAAAACAAATAAATGATGTTTTATGCAGATAGCATATATTTGTGATATCCGTATAAAATATATCATTTTTTCCGGCAGTTATATGGGAGTAAAATGAATTCTATTTGAAATTTACGTAGATGCTTTAGGAATTATTGGAATCTTCCCAAATTACTGTAAAATTAATTTCTAATGATATATTGTTTTCAGTGGTAGTCCATTGAATTCCACCTTTTTTTTTCTGATATGGACGACGTCTACCATACCATTGTGTAGTGGTATTTGAATACTAAATGACTGTACTCATGTAAGTCATGTAACAACCACCAATTGTGGCAATCTTAAATGCTCCCTCGTGGAATATTCAACTTGTGAACGTCGAGATGAGACGTTGATATGGAAGTTGCAGAAGTTTTATCTTGTTTATATATTGTCATAATTTCCGAGATGAACAATTCCCTGTGAAGCTAAGCAATTTCCTTCCTTCCGGAAGACTGGAAACTTTTGATTGATATCCCATTACATTTTGAATATTTCTTTGTAAAATGTAACCAACCTTTCATCCCGCTGCTATCACTGCATGGCCTCAGGAAAAAAGAATCCAGAAATATGAAAACCAAATGATGCAGAGGACCTTTTGTTGAAAATCAGTGGAAGTCCAATTCATTTCATCTTTCATAGCCATATCCTTGTTGAACCCTGATAATTTCACTTATTTGAGATGCACAGGGTAGCCATGCACTCAATATCATCTGATTATGATGATGAGTTTAGTTTTTTGTTCAATTGGGAAATACTGAAAAATATAGTGGAGGTACCTACATATTTGACTCATCATCAAATCAAAACTCCTGAATTGCTTCTGAATATTGGTTCCGGGCATTTGCCTATAAACCGCTAGGATTTATGTGTTTATCCTGTATTGGATAACACTTTATTGGATTTTTCAATAGGTTTCAGTTCTTATTTTAATCTCATTTTAATTGAGCTTTTGGTCTGCTTTGGTAAGTTCGCATTCTCCTTTTTTCTTCCTCTGGGTCGTAGTCCACTAGTCTCCTGAGTTCTTGATTCGGATGTTTTTTTGCTGTTTCGAATAATTACTCTGCTTTTCTGTTCATGAATTCCGTTATGGTTTCCCATTTTAGGTCCCTACAAATCTGTCTATACCTGACAAACCAAGGTGCATCTATTGCACATCGTAGCAGCTTGTTTTCAGTGGCCTGAATTCTTTTGATATGGCTTCTTCTTCCTATCAGAGGGTAGAGTCTATTCATCGCTGCTTTCGTTTTGTCGATTGCTTGTTTGATATGACTTTGCCAAGTAAGTAATATTGCTTGGCTCTTTTATCCATTGAGCTTGATTTTCCACTTTATGCACCAGTCATTTGTTTCGTCAATCGTTTCTTGTAGAACTCGTTCTATTATAATACTTCTGGGTTGCGGTGTCGAGTTGCTATGCCTGTGTCGTCAGCATATATCGTAAGTATGGTTATTGGATTGTTTGGAATATCGTGAATGTATATGTTGTACAGAAGTGGCCCAAGTACTGACCCTTGGGGTACTCCAGCCTCTATATCTCTTGTTGTGGAGCATTCTCATTCAGAACTCACTGAAATCAGCAACAGAAAGACTGAAGAACAAAGTTGACAGCATTGGGGTATCAGAGCATGGTAATATGTAATATGTATAGTTATCCAGAGGACTCGTAGGTGGCAGGTCTCTGGCATGAACTTGACAGGACAGGTTATGGTTCTGCCCTTACCCTTGAAACGTACCTGGTCCACCTAGGACGCTAAATTGAAATGGATTTCTTTTTACTTCCTGCAATCTCTCACTCTCATGACCGCGAGGAAGGATCACTGATGTTGCCTACAGAACAATGCCGTCCTTTGATCATAGAAGCCAAAGTTGCCAACTTGATTTTCTCCAAACAAAATACACAACAGCCTTCCAATTCATCACTATAGTTTCAAAGAGTCAATTTTCCGCTCGGGCAAACAGTTAATTTCCAATATGGGTAGAGTAGCACCTCAAACTTCATGAAAGGACATAAAATAGAGGATCCCCTTTATTCGGAACCATAAATCTCCTTTCATCCGCCATTTGTCGAGATTAAAAGATCGTCCACGTCTGCCGCCATTCACTGTTGGGATTAAAATGCAGCCCGAGTTTTATGTACTGCAACGGCACGCTGAAATATGTGCGGTGTTACGTTTTAATCGTTCAGTCAGAACGCCTGACGTGGACACAATCTGACCAGCATAACGTATTCGTCCTTTATCAATCTGGTTGTGTATCTATCAGGCGCATCTGGAGACATGCATTTAATTCCATATTGTCCTGAATCGCTGAATAGAAAAGGGATAGGCATTATGTTTAAATTAGAGGGACGACTGAACGGATGGGGTGTTAGCTCATGCAACCGTTGCCTGCGGGTAGGACTGTGAACGCCCGATTAGAGCATATTGGGACTCTTGCTGTTTTGAAGATTATATTTTACCTCCTCTCCAAATTCTAACACTTCTTCCCGCTTAATACTAACATTATTTAAGTTATGGGGACCGCCCTCCCAAGACTTTGTAGATGACGTCTCCTACGGTAGCTCAATGGCATAGCGCCTGACCGCCGAAAACGGGTCGTAGGTTCAAGTCCGACTCGAGGAGGTACTTTTTTCCGTTAAAAATTTCCAAATTTATTCGCAGTCATTAAAATAATCTTCTATATAGTATTAGTACCTTCGAATTCAATATTCAATTAAAAATTGCTTCATAGGTGCTATCTTTAGGAGGCTGCTAGAGGAAAATATTTGAGAAACCCACATTCTTCTTTGAAAAGAAGTTAGCCTTCAAATTTTTTCGTGACTATTCATTCACAGCATGTATAGTTATGATAATGAAAATATTTATTTTCAGGTTTGATCTCCTTGAGAGAATAATTATGAAAATACACTGCGCAAAAAAATTAACGCACATTCTGAAAATCTCAATTTTAATGAAAGTTAACTCTACATTGACTTTATAACTTATTTTTTATGTTCTCTCGGAAAGGTTTTGAACGAAACAAGACACATTAAATGGAAGAAAAATTCAGGATTTCACCGAATCTTATGTGAAAGAAGAGAAATGAACAATTTTCAAAATACTGAAATGCTGATAAGTGATTTAATACTTGGTATTTCCACCCCTTGCGTTAATTACAGCTCGGCAACGACGGTTCATACTCAAAATGGGTGATCTTAAATTGTTCTGATCTAATCCTTCCCAGATTTCTTCGAGTTGGATTCCTAAGTCATTAAGAGTAGCTGGATGATTTTCTGAACTTCTCAGCCTTCTATTTATTGAGATTGTCCCAAACCTGCTCAATTGGATTGAGATCTGGACTTCTTGCTGGCCATTCCATTCGAGAGACTTCAATCTCTTCAAGGTACTCCTGAACGATGCGCGCACGATGGGGTCTGGCATTATCGTCCATAAAAATTAAATTTTCACCAATGTTTTGGCAAATGGCACATTGGCACTACATGCTCTTTAAGAAAGATCCTTATATACTTATCAGCATTCATAGCTTCATTATCAACGATCACTAGGTCTGTGCGAGCAGTCAAAGATATTCCACCCCATACCATAATCGATCCTCCCCCGAAACCAGTAGTATTCAGGAAATTGCACTGAGCATATCTTTCATGTGGATGTCTGTATACAAGGGAATGTCGATCACAATGGTAGAGGCAGAATCTAGACTCATCTGTGAAGAGAACTCTTTCCCAATCGGCCTCTTCACAATGGATATGCTCTCTCGCAAAATCCAAACGAGCCCTTCGATGGGCTGGGCTAAGAGCTGGGCCTCTTGCCGCGACACGAAGCCTTAAATCATATTCTCTGAGGCGATTTCTTATTGTCTGAGTGCTAATTTGCACCTCATGAGTTTGCTCAAGCTGAATTTGAAGGAGGCGAGCGGTTGCAAACCGTTGTCTCAACGAAGAAACTCTCGAGTAACGTTCTTGAATTGCAGTTGTTACCCGTGTCCTACCCTGTTCTGGTCTTCGGACATTCATACCTGTCTGCCTGAATCGCTGCAACATTCTGTACACACTTGTATGGGAATCTCCAAACCTTTCTGCAATTCTTGTGTATATCCACCCTTCTTCTCGCAAAACTACCGCTTGGGCACATTCCTCTTGGGTCAAATTGCGTTGCATAGCGATCGAGTGTAGAAAATCAAACGAAAGAAAAACTATTGATCACTAGAATTGATCGAGAACAACTGATTTTAGAATGGAGCCAATACATTCAAAATCTGATAATATCATCTTTTTTTATTCCTGCTGGGAAAAAACATCTGTATTGAAGAAAACCGTTGAAAGTGGATATCATATGCATGCATAATTCTGATAAAAATAATTATCATTGAGAACACCTTCAGTGGTAGAATAAATTTGAGATTTCCATAACGTGCGTTAATTTTATTGCGCAGTGTATATGGAAAATATTCGTTAAGAACAAAATTTTTCTAGCGCTATCGAAGTGTAGGGTGAAACGTCAACTTTTAATATTCTTACCATTAACTAAAATCTCTCTCACCCATTTAGAAACCCCCTCTATAAATTTTTAGGAACGCAGAATAATGAGTTAATAAATATCTCTAAAATTAGCCAATATATTAGGGAATTTCGAGTAAACCTCTGCAAAGTGATTTTTCCCCATCTCATCAACGTAAAAGGTTCTAGACCACATGATAATTAACAAACTTCATTTAGATTATTCATGAGTTTTAATTATTAATCTTCATTACCCTCTTCTCACGCATTATAGCTATCTTGCTGACAACATGTTAGATCACCCCCGTTTGTAATCCAAACATGATGTTCCTCTATCAATTAGAATTTCGCCAACCCTAGCCTTATACGACGTTACATGAGATAAATGATAAACTGTAGAGGTGGAAGATGATTCAGAGAAACCCTTAGTTTGCCGAATATAACATCAAATTTCCCCGAAAATCTATGTAGATGAGAATACGAACGATTGCCTGAGCAAAGCAATCGCCCAAAGATAAAAACTCAAAGTCAGATCCTTCAGGCTAACCACACTTCCTGAAGGAGCAATCAAGGGATGAAGTTTGGGGTCATTCCTGTTTCTCCTCAATCTTGCACGGTACGGGATGAACGTGGCTGGATTAAATTCGAGGGAGAAATGAAAAATGAACTCATCGGAGAATTGATTGAACAAAAGGATCTCGAGAATGATACTTCAATTCTGTAATAGAGGCAAATATAGCATGCTTTTTGTTGATAAGAAGCCGGAGGGGCTTTATGGAGATAATTCTGACCTTGTATTAGGGAAAATATCGAATGCTTGGGGAACAAGTCTCTTTGGAGACGAGGTATATTTTTCCTCTTCCTCAGGAAATTTCATGAAAAGTAATTGGTTGATCTGTACAATTATTTATGAATCTTAAGGAGCATTTTCTGAAAGTCTGGTTCAAAATAGAATAAGGAATTTAATTTCAATTCAAAACGCAATTACTTGATTGCCCAATTCAAACTGATCCATTGTTAAATTCAAAATGTAAATTGAAATACTGCACACAATTATACACTGCGCAAAAAATTAACGCACATTCTGAAAATCTCAATTTTAATGAAAGTTAACTCTACATTGACTTTATACCTTATTTTTTATGTTCCCTCGGGAAGATTTTGAACGAAACAAAACACATTAAATGGAAGAAAAATTCAGGATTTCACCGAATCTTATGTGAAAGAACCGAAATGAACAATTTTCAAAATACTGAAATGCTGATAAGTGATTCAATACTTGGTATTTCCACCCCTTGCGTTAATTACAGCTCGGCAACGACGGTTCATACTCAAAATGAGTGATCTTAAAATGTTCTGATCTAATCCTTCCCAGATTTCTCCGAGTTGGATTCCTAAGCCATTAAGAGGAGCTGGATGGTTTTCTGAACTTCTCAGCATTCTATTGAGGTTGTCCCTGCTCAATCGGATTGAGATCTGGACTTCTTGCTGGCCTTTCCATTCCAGAGACTTCAACCTCTTCATGGTCCTCCGGAACGATGCGCGCACGATGAGGTCTGGCATTATCGTCCATAAAAATGAAATTTTCACCAATGTATGGGGCAAATGGCACTACATGCTCTTCAAGAATGTTAGTTATTTACTTATCAGCATTCATAGCTCCATTATCAAGGACCACTAGGTCTGTGCGAGCAGTCAAAGATATTCCACCCCATACCATAATCGATCCTCCCCCGAAACCAGTAGTGTTCAGGAAATTGCACTGAGCATATCTTTCAAGTGGACGTCTGTATACAAGGAAACGTCGATCACAATGGTAGAGGCAGAATCTAGACTCATCTGTGAAGAGAACTCTTTCCCAATCGGCCTCTTCCCAATGGATATGCTCTCTCGCAAAATCCAAACGCGCCCTTCGATGGGCTGGGGTAAGAGCTGGGCCTCTTGCCGCCTTAAATCATATTCTCTGAGGCGATTTCTTATTGTCTGAGTGCTAATTTGCACCTCATGAGTTTGCTCAAGCTGAATTTGAAGGAGGCGAGCGGTTGCAAACCGTTGTCTTAACGAAGAAACTCTCAAGTAACGTTCTTGAATGGCAGTTGTTACCCGTGGTCTACCCTGTCCTTGTCTTCGGACATTCATACCTGTCTCCCTGAATCGCTGCAACATTCTGGACACACTTGTATGGGAAACTCCAAACCTTTCTGCAATTCTTGCGTATGTCCACCCTTCTTCTCGCAAAACTACCGCTTGGGCACATTCCTCTTGGGTCAAATTGCGTGTTTCGCGTTGCATAGCGATCGAGTGTAGAAAATCAAACGAAAGAAAAACTATTGATCACTAGAACACTGATTTTAGAATGGAGCCAATACATTCGAAATCTGATAATATCATCTTTTTTTATTCCTACTGGGAAAAAACATCTGTATTGGAGAAAACCGTTGAATGTGGATAACATATGCATGCATAATTCTGATAAAAATAATTATCATTGAGAACACCTTCAGTTGTAGAATAAATTTGAGATTTCCATAATGTGCGTTAATTTTTTTGCGCATTGTATATTCTGTAAAAAAATGAATTGTGTTTGGTCTTTTTTAATGTGATTTCCGAAGGAAAAGGGTTAAATTAAGGATCAAAAATGCCGCAATTACTTTCGATAATAGTCCAAAAGCTCTTCATCATTTCAGAGTTATCTGCATCTGAATTTTTTTTTGATTGAGTGAGAATATTTTGAGGCTACTGAGGATATGCGATATACCACCCAGTATAACGTCTAACATGTTTCATTCCTCATTTCATTTTTACAGTCTGCTCAAGCTAGGATATACAGACATTTCGTATTTCATTGCTGGATTACCCTGAACAACCCAAGTCGTTGTCGCCTTTACAACAATTGAATAGCTTGGTGAAAATGAGGTTCACGTGCAAAATAATGCCTGGGAGTTTTCTAAACACGACAAGATTTGCAGACTCCTCGGAATTGGGTCGCAAATTGTCCCAGTTTTGGACGCGTTGAACGCCACGTCCTTTCACGTCGTCCCGACGCCCATCACGTCAGAGGTCATGTACATCACTCCTGTTGTCCGGTATATTATTTTCCGCACGACCTTCCTGATGGAGAACCGCCGTTTGTATGTGGGTTTAAATGACCCCATAGTGTATGTGCGGACACCGGATGGAATACAGAATGTTTTTGTATTTGTCCAGATGATACCCACAGCTTTCCACATCCTTGGAAACATTAGAACGATTTTGAATGGCAAATGGCAGTGCCCCTTTCTGATTAGATGATTATTTTAATTCTATTGGTATGGCTTATTAGTTTCTAGTTATTGAAAAATTCTTAGCATACTATAGAACCAAACAAAATTTCAATGTCAAAATATTTTATTACTCAACATATTCTCCTCTTAATTGGATACATTTATTACAGCGAACCTTCAACGTCCCTAGACCTTTTGAAAAAATGTTTCTTCTTGCTCTGCAAACTAGACCTCCATAGCTTTTATAACCTCCTCGTTGGAAGAAAATTTACGACTTGTAAACTTTTTTTCAGTTGAGGAAAGAGATGAGAGTCGGATGGAGCCAAATCTGGTAAATAAGGAGGGTGTTCTAGTAATTCAAACCCTAAATCACGAATTTTTTGCATGGCAACATGAGATTTGTGTGCAGGGGCGTTGTCCTGCAGAAACAGAACTACCTGTTCTACCCTTATCCAAAAACCCAATCATGATTATTCCATGGCAATCCCAAAAAACTGAAGCAAGAGCTTTTCCAGCAGATTTTTGGACACGAAACTTCTGAGGTCTTGGAGAACCAGAGTGTCGCCATTCCATCGATTGTTGCTTTGTTTGTGGATCCTAGAAATGTACCCAAGTCTCATCCATAGTAACAATTCGGTTTAAGAAATCTACATCGTTTTTAAATCGAGCACAGATCGAACGCGATGCTTCTACCCTTGCACGCTTTTGGTCAACTTTCAAACATTTGGGGATCCTGTTTGCAGCAATTTTTCTCATGTACAAATTGACGTGAACTATATGATGAACGCGTTCGTATGAAATATTCAGTGCTTCAGATACTCGTTTTAGCCCAATTCGACGGTCTGATAAAATCATGTCATGAACTGCATCGATATTTCGGGGACTGACACAGAAACTGGCCTTCCCGATCGGTCATCATCTTCAATGGAAAATTTACCTCTTTTGAAGCTTGCAGTCCAATTTTTCACGGTCGCATACGAAGGACATTGATCACCAAGGGTATTAAGCATATCTTCGTACATCTGCTTACCTCTCAACCCTTTTAAATACACTTGATGATAGCTCGATACTCCAATTTTTCGATTTTCACAATTTCTTTTAATTTATTGCGTAACTCTGGTTTACTTTTTTGACCTCATATTTCACACTGACACTTCTAATGAGTTATTGTTCTTTGCTATGGTAACGCAATTTCTTTTTAGGCATGGAACTGGTCTAGGCTAACTAGACATCAATACATCCTCGTACACCTCCTTACGCGCCACTTCAATTATTTAAGGGGTTATTTTATGGGCAGTGATCCTACATAGTTGGTATATTTTGTTCTTGTCCCATCCTTAATCAGTTCTTAAAGGAATGAGTTGATAAATAAATCTCATCAATCCCCTTCATAAATCTAGTAATTTCTCTAGGATCCAGTGTGTTCAATTCTTGAGGATTAAAAGCTGTTTTACATTGTATAGTCCATTCAAGAATGATTGACATCTCGAGTAGCTATCGAAAATCAAATTTAAGTTGATAATAGCCCATAAGTTTAGATTTTGTGTTGCGGAATTCAGGTTGGTATTGTGAATAAACATTGATCTATATACCAATTATATGTGAATCTATTTACTTACCGACGGTTATTTGAATTTTGTAGACCTGTTGATGTTCTTAATTTAATCGTACAAATTGGAAACATGGTTGCGTCAATTTTAAATGCCGATTAATATGCTGCAAATTTGAATATTTCTTATTTTCATATACTTTTCTAGGTTATATTAATATATTCTAGTTCCGTGATTGAAAGTACAGCAATTTTTGAAAATCTTTTGTGACCAGATATTAAGCTGCGCCTGGATTTTCAAGACCTACTGGGATGTCAATCATTCTTGAATGGACTATATATACTGTTCCTGGGGCCAGAATAGTCCAGACACTTCCACAATCTATGTTCGGCAGTTTCCTACTGATATTCACAGAGACTGCAAAATTCTTCTGTGACTTGCTCTCATTCGATGCAGAAGCTATTAGTATCGCTACTGCCTCGTCAGCAGTCCTAGGGTACACCGAGGCTTTGTCCAGGACAGCTGGATAGCTTCTTTGTGTAGGGAGGCGAAAATTAAACCAATATTTCAACTTGTGTGAGTTCTAGAGTTGTCCTACAGAGGAGTATCTTGTTTTGCAAATCTAATTGCTGGAAAGCAGTTCTAAACTGATCTCTTCCAAGAGGGTACCATCCTTAATCAGTTCCTAAAGGAATGAGTTGCTAAATAGATCATCAATCACCTTCATAAATCTAGTGATTTCCCTAGGATCTTTTGCGTTTGGTTATCGAGGATTGAAAGCTGTCTTACACAAGTGTATATTCCTGGGGCCAGAATAGTCCAGGCAGTTTGGCAGTTTCCTATTGCGATTCACAGAGTCTGCCAAATCATCTGTTCACTTGCTCATTCGATGCAGAAGCTATTAGTATAGCTATTGCCTCGTCAGCAGTCCTATGGTACTCAGAGGCTTTGTCCAGGACAGCTAGATAGTTTCTTTGGGTAGAAAGGCGGAAATTAAACCAATCTTTCCACTTGTGTGAGTCCTGGAGTTGTCCTACAGAGGAGTATTGCTTGAGAGCAGTTCTAAAGTAATCTTTTCCAAGAGGGTTTAGGTGCAACAGGTTTAACATTCGGTGCAATTTCCGCAAGCCTTTCCATTTCCCTCCCCTTGACATTTTTACATCTGCTGGTTGGTCAGTTCTTTTTCCAGTCCAACCAACCAAACGTGATGGTCCAGGGTCGTCGCGAGAAATTGTTCGTCAGGAGCTGGCTACATTTGTTTCGAAAGACATAAAACAGTGAACATGGACCTCTTCTGAAGTCGCCTACTCGCTTTGCCGTACTTCGGTTTCGACGTGGATCCGATGAAAATTGTCGGGAATTTTCCGATTCGTATCGTTATTTCGCCATCTCATCTGTCCCGAGCACTTCCACAAATTGTGCAGCCGTCATTCGATTAATTCGACACAAAGCACATTCGGGTGAAATATCACTCGTGGACTTGGGACCGTCTCATTTCTGTCTTTTCCGCTCATTCTGACTCCGACCCCTTTCGGCATCAGTAGAAGGGATGCCAACCGACCATACGACGTAACGAAATGGACATTCCAACGTAGTTTCATCGGAATTCCTTACATACACAATGAGATTCTTATCGATGACTGTTGTTCTGACTTATTGCACTATAGATACTATTCGTCGAATTTCTTATTTGTTGGAGAACTAACAAATTGTTTCATTAAACCTTCATGCAGAAGGTTTCCCAAAATGAACGTAAAATTAGTTATTTATTGTTAACAGACTCAAAACAAAAATAATACAGCTGATGACGTTAATATACTAAGTGCTGATTTACTTACCTACCGTTAAGGCTATTGAACTCTTCAACAATTGGTCCATAAACGAAAGTTAACGAATACTTAATAGGAATGATGGGCTAACTTGATGAGTCGTATATCGGTTCTCGCTTTAGAGGAGAAACTAGTAAGCCCGTAGATCTACCTTTTTTGGTATATTCACCTTTGTGGGCTGATCTGTCTTGGTTGTGGCTCGAATATACGAGGATGTATTGATATCTAGTTAGCCTAGACCAGTTCCATACATAAGAAAAATATTGCGTTACCATACCAACGAACAATAACTCATTAGAAGTGTCAGTGTGAAGTTTGAGGTCAAAAAAGTAAACCAGAGTTACGCAATGAATTGAAAGAAAGAAGATGTCCACCGAAATTGTGAAAGTCGATAAATTGGAGTATCGAGCCATCATCAAGTGCCTGTATTTAAAAGGGTTAAGAGGTGAGCAGATTCACGAAGATATCCTTAATAACCTTGGTGATAAATGTCCTTCGTAGGCGACCGTGAAAAATTGGACTGAAAGCTTCAAAAGGGGTAAATTTTCCATTGAAGATGACGACCGATTGGGAAAGCCAGTTTCTGTATCAGTCCCCAATAATATCGATGCAGGACATGACATGATTTTATCAGACCGTCGAATTGGACTAAAACGGATATCTGAAGCACTGAATATTTCATACGAACGCGTTCATCATATAGTTCTTGAAATTTGGACATGAGAAAAATTGCTGCAAAATGGATCCCCAAATGTTTGAATGTTGACTAAAAGCGTGCAAGGGTAGAAGCATCGCGTTCGATCTGCGCTCGATTTGAAAACGATGTAGACTTCTTAAAACGAATTGTTACTATGGATGAGACTTGGGTACATTTCTACAATACAGAATCAAAGCAAAAAGCGATAGAATGGCGACACTCTGATTCCCCAAGACCTAAGAAGTTTCGGGTCCAAAAATCTGCTGGAAAAGTTCTTGCATCAGTTATTTGGGATTGCCATGAAGTAATCATGAATGAATTTTTTTGATAAGGGTAAAACAATAACCGGAGATTACTATTCGACATAACTATCCAAAGGTGTTTTGTTTTTGCAGGACAACGCCCACACGCTGCACACGAATCTCATGTAGCCATGCGAAAATTCGTGATTTAGGGTTGGATTACACCCCCCGTATTCATCAGATTTGGCTTCATCCAATTATCATCTCTTTCCTCAACTGAAAAAAAGTTTAAAAGGTCGTAAATTTTCTTTCAACCGAGGAGGTAATAAAAGCTGTGGAGGTCTGGTTTGCAGAGCAAGAAGAAACATTTTGTTTTGAAGCTCTAGAGACGCTGCAGATTTGCTGTAATAAATGTATCCAATTAAGAGGAGAATATGTTGAGTATTAAAATATTTCGACAGAAATATTTTGTTTGGTTCTATAGTAAACTAAGAATTTTTCAATATATCCTCGTAATAGAGAGAAGTTAACTGAAATGATGGCCACAGACATTATCATTAATCTTCAAATATAAAAATGTCTTGAAATTGGTTCTCATATCGAATCAACCAATTTTGGATGAGAACAATACACTCAAAACGTCTAAAATTAACAAATTCATGAGTATTATATGGCTGTCTTCCCATGTCTCTCATTTCGATGTTTATGGCTGACGATGCATTTAGGAAGTTGTCCACTCCTACGCCCAGAACGATGCTCCCCGCTGAAGATTGATGAAAAATGAATTTTCGTCCGAAACGTCGCCTGGTCCAGATAACTGGGTCGCTGGGGGTTGAATATTTCAGTTGATTTTCATGGGGACGGTTTTTTCAGCATTTCCTCCTCAATGAATTATCTATGAACATCCAGCTTGTTCAGAGGGAGAAACGACAAATCACGTGAATAATTCAGCATCGATTATTAGAGCAAAGTGGTACCTACCCCAATGAACACTTTGGAAGATTGAAAGTAATAATTCATCGTGAAAAATGTAATATCGAATTGGGGAGAAATGAGAATTTTTGGAACTGACACGTTGACAACTATTGTATTCATCTCATGAAGAAGGGATTATGAAGATCTGTTGCTATATTGATTGGTTCAACCCTTGGCTGAAACTTCAGTAAACAGATTAAAAACACTGAGATTATGAATGGGAATCTTCCCTTATTCTGAAGGACATCAAGTTACATTTGCATATGGCTGATGTTTCATATATAATGGCAAAGGGTATATTGAAAAATTCTTAGTCTACTATAGAACCAAATAAAATGTCAAAATATTTTATTACTCAACATATTCTCCTATTAATTGGATACATTCATTACAGCGAACCTGCAACGTCTCTAGACCTTTCAAAAAAATGTGCCTTCTTGCTCTGCAAACCAGACCTCTACAGATTTCATTACCTCCTCGTCGGAAGAAAATTTACTGTTAAACTGTTAAACTTTTAAACTTTTTTCAGGTGAGGAAAGAGATGACAGTCAGATGGAGCCAAACCTGGTGAATAAGGAGGGTGTTCTAGTAATTCAAACCCTAAATCACGAATTTTTTGCATGACAACATAAGATTTGTGTGCAGGGGCGATGCCTGCAAAAGCAAAACGCCTTTGGATAGCTTTCCGTGTCTTTTCTCTTCAATTTTTTCCCGTAGAGTGGTCAGTAATGTCGAATAGTAATCTCCGGTTATTTTTCTACTCTTATCAAAAAAATCAATCATGATTACTCCATGGCAATCCCAAAAAACTGAAGCAAGAACAGATTTTTGGACCCGAAACATCTTAGGTCTTGGAGAACCAGAGTGTCGCCATCCTATCGATTTTTGCTTTGCTTCTGGATCTTAGAAATGTATCCAAGCAGTAACAATTCGGTTTAAGAAGTCTACATCGTTTTCAAATCGAGCACAGATCGAACGCGATGCTTCTACCCTTGCTCGCTCTTGGTCAACATTCAAACATTTGGGGATCCATTTTGCAGTAATTTTCTCATGTCCAAATTGACATGAGAAAATTACTACTACTACTATATGATGAACTCGTTGGTATGAAATATTCAGTGCTTCAGATCTCCGTTTCAGCCCAATTCGACGGTCTGATAAAATTATATCATGAACTGCACCGATATTTTCGGGGACTGACACAGAAACTGCCCTTCCCGTTCGGTCATGATCTTCAATGGAAAATTTACCTCTTTAGAAGCTTGCAGTCCAATATTTCACGGTCG